>NC_133332.1:561657-742856 GCF_042186555.1 Aquarana catesbeiana
ATACCAAGAAGGAGGAGGGCGGAGCCATGCGGTGGAAGTCACCATGATACCAAGAAGGAGGAGGGAGGAGCCATGCGGTGGAAGTCGCCATGATACCAAGAAGGAGGAGGGTGGAGCCATGCGGTGGAAGTCGCCATGATACCAAGAAGGAGGAGGGCGGAGCCATGCGATGGAAGTCGCCATGATACCAAGAAGGAGGAGGGCGGAGCCATGCGGTGGAAGTCGCCATGATACCAAGAAGGAGGAGGGCGGAGCCATGCGATGGAAGTCGCCATGATACCAAGAAGGAGGAGGGCGGAGCCATGCGATGGAAGTCACCATGATACCAAGAAGGAGGAGGGAGGAGCCATGCGGTGGAAGTCGCCATGATACCAAGAAGGAGGAGGGCGGAGCCATGCGGTGGAAGTCGCCATGATACCAAGAAGGAGGAGGGCGGAGCCATGCGGTGGAAGTCGCCATGATACCAAGAAGGAGGAGGGCGGAGCCATGCGGTGGAAGTCACCATGATACCAAGAAGGAGGAGGGCGGAGCCATACGGTGGAAGTCGCCATGATACCAAGAAGGAGGAGGGCGGAGCCATGCGGTGGAAGTCGCCATGATACCAAGAAGGAGGAGGGCGGAGCCATGCGGTGGAAGTCGCCATGATACCAAGAAGGAGGAGGGCGGAGCCATGCGGTGGAAGTCGCCATGATACCAAGAAGGAGGAGGGCGGAGCCATGCGGTGAAAGTCGCCATGATACCAAGAAGGAGGAGGGCGGAGCCATGCGGTGGAAGTCACCATGATACCAAGAAGGAGGAGGGCGGAGCCATGCGATGGAAGTCGCCATGATACCAAGAAGGAGGAGGGCGGAGCCATGCGGTGGAAGTCGCCATGATACCAAGAAGGAGGAGGGCGGAGCCATGCGGTGGAAGTCGCCATGATACCAAGAAGGAGGAGGGCGGAGCCATGCGGTGGAAGTCGCCATGATACCAAGAAGGAGGAGGGCGGAGCCATGCGGTGGAAGTCGCCATGATACCAAGAAGGAGGAGGGCGGAGCCATGCGGTGGAAGTCACCATGATACCAAGAAGGAGGAGGGAGGAGCCATGCGGTGGAAGTCGCCATGATACCAAGAAGGAGGAGGGTGGAGCCATGCGGTGGAAGTCGCCATGATACCAAGAAGGAGGAGGGCGGAGCCATGCGATGGAAGTCGCCATGATACCAAGAAGGAGGAGGGCGGAGCCATGCGGTGGAAGTCGCCATGATACCAAGAAGGAGGAGGGCGGAGCCATGCGATGGAAGTCGCCATGATACCAAGAAGGAGGAGGGCGGAGCCATGCGATGGAAGTCACCATGATACCAAGAAGGAGGAGGGAGGAGCCATGCGGTGGAAGTCGCCATGATACCAAGAAGGAGGAGGGCGGAGCCATGCGGTGGAAGTCGCCATGATACCAAGAAGGAGGAGGGCGGAGCCATGCGGTGGAAGTCGCCATGATACCAAGAAGGAGGAGGGCGGAGCCATGCGGTGGAAGTCACCATGATACCAAGAAGGAGGAGGGCGGAGCCATGCGGTGGAAGTCACCATGATACCAAGAAGGAGGAGGGAGGAGCCATGCGGTGGAAGTCGCCATGATACCAAGAAGGAGGAGGGTGGAGCCATGCGGTGGAAGTCGCCATGATACCAAGAAGGAGGAGGGCGGAGCCATGCGATGGAAGTCGCCATGATACCAAGAAGGAGGAGGGCGGAGCCATGCGGTGGAAGTCGCCATGATACCAAGAAGGAGGAGGGCGGAGCCATGCGATGGAAGTCGCCATGATACCAAGAAGGAGGAGGGCGGAGCCATGCGATGGAAGTCACCATGATACCAAGAAGGAGGAGGGAGGAGCCATGCGGTGGAAGTCGCCATGATACCAAGAAGGAGGAGGGCGGAGCCATGCGGTGGAAGTCGCCATGATACCAAGAAGGAGGAGGGCGGAGCCATGCGGTGGAAGTCGCCATGATACCAAGAAGGAGGAGGGCGGAGCCATGCGGTGGAAGTCACCATGATACCAAGAAGGAGGAGGGCGGAGCCATGCGGTGGAAGTCACCATGATACCAAGAAGGAGGAGGGAGGAGCCATGCGGTGGAAGTCGCCATGATACCAAGAAGGAGGAGGGTGGAGCCATGCGGTGGAAGTCGCCATGATACCAAGAAGGAGGAGGGCGGAGCCATGCGATGGAAGTCGCCATGATACCAAGAAGGAGGAGGGCGGAGCCATGCGGTGGAAGTCGCCATGATACCAAGAAGGAGGAGGGCGGAGCCATGCGATGGAAGTCGCCATGATACCAAGAAGGAGGAGGGCGGAGCCATGCGATGGAAGTCACCATGATACCAAGAAGGAGGAGGGAGGAGCCATGCGGTGGAAGTCGCCATGATACCAAGAAGGAGGAGGGCGGAGCCATGCGGTGGAAGTCGCCATGATACCAAGAAGGAGGAGGGCGGAGCCATGCGGTGGAAGTCGCCATGATACCAAGAAGGAGGAGGGCGGAGCCATGCGGTGGAAGTCACCATGATACCAAGAAGGAGGAGGGCGGAGCCATGCGGTGGAAGTCACCATGATACCAAGAAGGAGGAGGGCGGAGCCATACGGTGGAAGTCGCCATGATACCAAGAAGGAGGATACGTTTATCTTGGTCTCATCAGACCACAGGACATGGTTCCAGTAATCCATCTCCTTAGTCTGCTTGTCTTCAGCAAACTGTTTGTGGACTTTCTTGTGCATCATCTTTAGAAGAGGGATAGAAGGATCTCGCGCATAAAATCTATCATATAAATAAATAAAATTCACATATAACACTAATGGTAAGTGGGTGTGAAAAAAAAAGCAAATCTTAGATAAAATGCATCAAGTGAAGTGACCGTGCTGAAAAATAATAATAATAAATCACAATAAATAGTCACATTCAAAAAAATAAAAATAAATAAATGTGCAAAAATGCAAAACATATGCCACAAAAGGTGCAAAAATGCAAACGATGTAGTGTAGAAAAACTACAATAATAGGATATATCAGGAAAAAACAGTTCTTAGAGATGACCATATAAAGTTCGTGAACCGTGGTGGTCATAGAAGAAATAAGTAAATATGAGTAGTGGTGATAATGATAATCTTCATAAAACAAATGACGGATCAACCAGGCTCTCTAAACTCTCACCTCAGAGATGGAAATCAAAGGCATCAATATATGTCTTTCTCTGTTGTAATAGAAGAAGCAATCCCCTCTGTTTACTATCGGGCACCTCAAGGATGGAAACAACTGGCAACAATGTATGTCTTTCTCTGTTGTATTACAGGCAGCGTTCCCCTCTGTTTATTGTCAGGCACCTATAAAAATAAACTGGGAATATTTCCACCTAGGCTGTGACAGCCCGGTGGGAGGAGGGGGAGGAGAGAGGAGGCCTCTGATGGTGTAGTATTTTAAAATTCAATTTATTAGGTAAAACGATAGGTGGTCTCTTACATAAAAACAAAGTAAATACACATGAAAGGAAGGAGCGGCGTCCGAGGCGCCTCCTTACGTGACTTCCGGTATAGTCAACTCTCTGCCACGCCCTACGCGTTACGTCACCGCTCGTGACTTCAACTAGCAGTTGAAGTCACGAGCGGTGACGTAACGCGTAGGGCGTGGCAGAGAGTTGACTATACCGGAAGTCACGTAAGGAGGCGCCTCGGACGCCGCTCCTTCCTTTCATGTGTATTTACTTTGTTTTTATGTAAGAGACCACCTATCGTTTTACCTAATAAATTGAATTTTAAAATACTACACCATCAGAGGCCTCCTCTCTCCTCCCCCTCCTCCCACCGGGCTGTCACAGCCTAGGTGGAAATATTCCCAGTTTATTTTTATAGGTGCCTGACAATAAACAGAGGGGAACGCTGCCTGTAATACAACAGAGAAAGACATACATTGTTGCCAGTTGTTTCCATCCTTGAGGTGCCCGATAGTAAACAGAGGGGATTGCTTCTTCTATTACAACAGAGAAAGACATATATTGATGCCTTTGATTTCCATCTCTGAGGTGAGAGTTTAGAGAGCCTGGTTGATCCGTCATTTGTTTTATGAAGATTATCATTATCACCACTACTCATATTTACTTATTTCTTCTATGACCACCACGGTTCACGAACTTTATATGGTCATCTCTAAGAACTGTTTTTTCCTGATATATCCTATTATTGTAGTTTTTTTACACTACATCGTTTGCATTTTTGCACCTTTTGTGGCATATGTTTTGCATTTTTGCACATTTATTTATTTTTATTTTTTTGAATGTGACTATTTATTGTGATTTATTATTATTATTTTTCAGCACGGTCACTTCACTTGATGCATTTTATCTAAGATTTGCTTTTTTTTTCACACCCACTTACCATTAGTGTTATATGTGAATTTTATTTATTTATATGATAGATTTTATGCGCGAGATCCTTCTATCCCTATTCATTTTTTCGAGTGCCATGTGTACACTTGCCTATTTCGCTGCAATCTTTTTAGATATCATCATATGAATCTTTCACTTCAAGCTCTTATTTGTACACTTTGTGATTGTCACCAGATTCACTTGTTTCTCACTTTAGCGCGAAGGATCCTAGCATTTATCTTTAGAAGAGGCTTCCTTCTGGGATGACAGCCATGCAGACCAATTTGATGCAGTGTGCGGCGTATGGTCTGAGCACTGACAGGCTGACCCCCCACCCCTACAACCTCTGCAGCAATGCTGGCAGCACTCATACGTCTATTTCCCAAAGACAACCTCTGGATATGACGCTGATCACGTGACCTCAACGTCTTTGGTGGACCATGGCGAGGCCTGTTCTGAGGGGAACCTGTCCTGTTATACCGCTGTATGGTCTTGGCCACCGTGCTGCAGATCAGTTTCAGGGTCTTGGCAATCTTCTTATAGCCTAGGCCATCTTTATGTAGAGCAACAATTCTTTTTTTTCAGATCCTCAGAGAGTTCTTTGCCATGAGGTGCCATGTTGTACTTCCAGTGACCAGTATGAGAGAGTGAGAGCGATAACACCAAATTTAACACACCCGCTCCCCATTCACACCTGAGACCTTGTAACACTAACGAGTCACATGACACCGGGGAGGGAAAATGGCTAATTGGGCCCAATTTGGAGATTTTCACTTAGGGGTGTACTGACTTTTGTGGCCAGCGGTTTAGACATTAATGGCTGTGTGTTGAGTTATTTTGAGGGGACAGTAAATTTACACTGTTATACAAGCTGTACACTCACTACTTTACATTGTAGACAAGTGTCATTTCTTCAGTGTTGTCACATGAAAAGATAGAAGAAAAGATTTACACAAATGTCACTGAGGGGTGTACTTACTTTTGTCACATACTGTATATGAGGAGTATGTGAGGCACCTTTAAAGAGGAAGTAAACCCTGATGGCTTTTACTTCCTTCCTTTGCCCCTGCAAAGTAAAAGCATAATGTGCTAGTATGCATCGCATACAAGCACATTATGTGACACTTACCTGCATCGTCCCCACTGGAGGCCGCATCCATGTTCGCTCCTCTTCCTTCCCGCGCATGCACATGGGAGCCGCCGGTCACGGCACTCACTAGCGCTATAAATCCTGTATAATAATAATGACTCCTCTATTTCTACCGCCCGCCTGGCTGTGTCTGGCTGCAATACTCTCTGTCTTTCACTGGCTACATACTTATTTCCACCATTGTCCATGCAATGTAAGGGTCCCTCCCCGGCCGTCCAATCCCCTCGCTCGCTGGCAGTGGACTCCATGGAGGGTCAGACATTTGTGGAGTCAGGTGACAACATTTCCCATTACAGGTTCTCTTCATCTCCTTCTGCTTGTCCTTCTCAGCTGGGAATGTATCTGCTGCCACCCCGTGTTCATTCTCCGCTACTACAGCCAGCAGTGTATATATATATATATAAGGAATATATTCGAGGTCTCCAAACTTTCCAAAGTCAGATTCCTTCAGACTTTACTGGGGGCCGGACCAGGGCCAGTGGGAGGAAAAAATCCACATCATTGGTATCAGTGGGAGGAATAGTGCCCCATCATTGGTGTCAGTGGGAGGAATAGTGTCCCATCATTGGTGTCAGTGGGAGGAAAAAATCCACATCATTGGTATCAGTGGGAGGAATAGTGCCCCATCATTGGTATCAGTGGGAGGAATAGTGTCCCATCATTGGTGTCAGTGTGAGGAATAGTGTCCCATCATTGGTGTCAGTGGGAGGAATAGTGCCCCATCATTGGTATCAGTGGGAGGAATAGTGTCCCATCATTGGTATCAGTGGGAGGAATAGTGTCCCATCATTGGTGTCAGTGGGAGGAATAGTGCCCCATCATTGGTATCAGTGGGAGGAATAGTGCCCCATCATTGGTATCAGTGGGAGGAATAGTGTCCCATCATTGGTGTCAGTGGGAGGAATAGTGCCCCATCATTGGTATCAGTGGGAGGAATAGTGTCCCATCATTGGTATCAGTGGGAGGAATAGTGTCCCATCATTGGTGTCAGTGGGAGGAATAGTGCCCCATCATTGGTGTCAGTGGGAGGAATAGTGTCCTATCATTGGTATCAGTGGGAGGAATAGTGCCCCATCATTGGTATCAGTGGGAGGAATAGTGTCCCATTATTGGTGTCAGTGGGAGGAATAGTGCCCCATCATTGGTATCAGTGGGAGGAATAGTGTCCCATCATTGGTGTCAGTGGGAGGAATAGTGCCCCATCATTGGTGTCAGTGGGAGGAATAGTGCCCCATCATTGGTGTCAGTGGGAGGAATAGTGCCCCATCATTGGTGTCAGTGGGAGGAATAGTGCCCCATCATTGGTGTCAGTGGGAGGAATAGTGTCCCATCATTGGTGTCAGTGGGAGGAATAGTGTCCCATCATTGGTGTCAGTGGGAGGAAAAAATCCACATCATTGGTATCAGTGGGAGGAATAGTGCCCCATCATTGGTATCAGTGGGAGGAATAGTGTCCCATCATTGGTGTCAGTGTGAGGAATAGTGTCCCATCATTGGTGTCAGTGGGAGGAATAGTGCCCCATCATTGGTATCAGTGGGAGGAATAGTGTCCCATCATTGGTATCAGTGGGAGGAATAGTGTCCCATCATTGGTGTCAGTGGGAGGAATAGTGCCCCATCATTGGTATCAGTGGGAGGAATAGTGCCCCATCATTGGTATCAGTGGGAGGAATAGTGTCCCATCATTGGTGTCAGTGGGAGGAATAGTGCCCCATCATTGGTATCAGTGGGAGGAATAGTGTCCCATCATTGGTATCAGTGGGAGGAATAGTGTCCCATCATTGGTGTCAGTGGGAGGAATAGTGCCCCATCATTGGTGTCAGTGGGAGGAATAGTGTCCTATCATTGGTATCAGTGGGAGGAATAGTGCCCCATCATTGGTATCAGTGGGAGGAATAGTGTCCCATTATTGGTGTCAGTGGGAGGAATAGTGCCCCATCATTGGTATCAGTGGGAGGAATAGTGTCCCATCATTGGTGTCAGTGGGAGGAATAGTGCCCCATCATTGGTGTCAGTGGGAGGAATAGTGCCCCATCATTGGTGTCAGTGGGAGGAATAGTGCCCCATCATTGGTATCAGTGGGAGGAATAGTGCCCCATCATTGGTATCAGTGGGAGGAATAGTGTCCCATCATTGGTATCAGTGGGAGGAATAGTGTCCCATCATTGGTATCAGTGGGAGGAATAGTGCTCCATCATTGGTGTCAGTGGGAGGAATAGTGCCCCATCATTGGTATCAGTGGGAGGAATAGTGCCCCATCATTGGTATCAGTGGGAGGAATAGTGTCCCATCATTGGTATCAGTGGGAGGAATAGTGTCCCATCATTGGTGTCAGTGGGAGGAATAGTGCCCCATCATTGGTATCAGTGGGAGGAATAGTGCCCCATCATTGGTATCAGTGGGAGGAATAGTGTCCCATCATTGGTGTCAGTGGGAGGAATAGTGCCCCATCATTGGTATCAGTGGGAGGAATAGTGTCCCATCATTGGTATCAGTGGGAGGAATAGTGTCCCATCATTGGTGTCAGTGGGAGGAATAGTGCCCCATCATTGGTGTCAGTGGGAGGAATAGTGTCCTATCATTGGTATCAGTGGGAGGAATAGTGCCCCATCATTGGTATCAGTGGGAGGAATAGTGTCCCATCATTGGTGTCAGTGGGAGGAATAGTGCCCCATCATTGGTATCAGTGGGAGGAATAGTGTCCCATCATTGGTGTCAGTGGGAGGAATAGTGCCCCATCATTGGTGTCAGTGGGAGGAATAGTGCCCCATCATTGGTATCAGTGGGAGGAATAGTGCCCCATCATTGGTATCAGTGGGAGGAATAGTGCCCCATCATTGGTATCAGTGGGAGGAATAGTGTCCCATCATTGGTATCAGTGGGAGGAATAGTGCCCCATCATTGGTATCAGTGGGAGGAATAGTGTCCCATCATTGGTATCAGTGGGAGGAATAGTGTCCCATCATTGGTATCAGTGGGAGGAATAGTGCTCCATCATTGGTGTCAGTGGGAGGAATAGTGCCCCATCATTGGTATCAGTGGGAGGAATAGTGTCCCATCATTGGTATCAGTGGGAGGAATAGTGTCCCATCATTGGTATCAGTGGGAGGAATAGTGCTCCATCATTGGTATCAGTGGGAGGAATAGTGTCCCATCATTGGTATCAGTGGGAGGAATAGTGTCCCATCATTGGTATCAGTGGGAGGAATAGTGCTCCATCATTGGTGTCAGTGGGAGGAATAGTGCTCCATCATTGGTATCAGTGGGAGGAATAGTGTCCCCATCATTGGTATCAGTGGGAGGAATAGTGCCCCATCATTGGTATCAGTGGGAGGAATAGTGTCCCATCATTGGTATCAGTGGGAGGAATAGTGTCCCATCATTGGTATCAGTGGGAGGAATAGTGTCCCATCATTGGTATCAGTGGGAGGAATAGTGCCCCATCATTGGTATCAGTGGGAGGAATAGTGTCCCATCATTGGTATCAGTGGGAGGAATAGTGTCCCATCATTGGTATCAGTGGGAGGAATAGTGTCCCATCATTGGTATCAGTGGGAGGAATAGTGTCCCGTCATTGGTATCAGTGGGAGGAATAGTGTCCCATCATTGGTATCAGTGGGAGGAATAGTGCCCCATCATTGGTATCAGTGGGAGGAATAGTGTCCCATCATTGGTATCAGTGGGAGGAATAGTGCCCCATCATTGGTATCAGTGGGAGGAATAGTGCCCCATCATTGGTATCAGTGGGAGGAATAGTGTCCCATCATTGGTGTCAGTGGGAGGAATAGTGCCCCATCATTGGTATCAGTGGGAGGAATAGTGTCCCATCATTGGTGTCAGTGGGAGGAATAGTGCCCCATCATTGGTATCAGTGGGAGGAATAGTGCCCCATCATTGGTATCAGTGGGAGGAATAGTGTCCCATCATTGGTGTCAGTGGGAGGAATAGTGCCCCATCATTGGTATCAGTGGGAGGAATAGTGTCCCATCATTGGTATCAGTGGGAGGAATAGTGTCCCATCATTGGTGTCAGTGGGAGGAATAGTGCCCCATCATTGGTGTCAGTGGGAGGAATAGTGTCCTATCATTGGTATCAGTGGGAGGAATAGTGCCCCATCATTGGTATCAGTGGGAGGAATAGTGTCCCATCATTGGTGTCAGTGGGAGGAATAGTGCCCCATCATTGGTATCAGTGGGAGGAATAGTGTCCCATCATTGGTGTCAGTGGGAGGAATAGTGCCCCATCATTGGTGTCAGTGGGAGGAATAGTGCCCCATCATTGGTATCAGTGGGAGGAATAGTGTCCCATCATTGGTATCAGTGGGAGGAATAGTGTCCCATCATTGGTGTCAGTGGGAGGAATAGTGCCCCATCATTGGTGTCAGTGGGAGGAATAGTGTCCTATCATTGGTATCAGTGGGAGGAATAGTGCCCCATCATTGGTATCAGTGGGAGGAATAGTGTCCCATCATTGGTGTCAGTGGGAGGAATAGTGCCCCATCATTGGTGTCAGTGGGAGGAATAGTGCCCCATCATTGGTATCAGTGGGAGGAATAGTGTCCCATCATTGGTATCAGTGGGAGGAATAGTGCCCCATCATTGGTGTCAGTGGGAGGAATAGTGTCCCATCATTGGTATCAGTGGGAGGAATAGTGCCCCATCATTGGTATCAGTGGGAGGAATAGTGCTCCATCATTGGTGTCAGTGGGAGGAATAGTGCCCCATCATTGGTATCAGTGGGAGGAATAGTGCCCCATCATTGGTATCAGTGGGAGGAATAGTGTCCCATCATTGGTATCAGTGGGAGGAATAGTGCCCCATCATTGGTGTCAGTGGGAGGAATAGTGCCCCATCATTGGTGTCAGTGGGAGGAATAGTGCCCCATCATTGGTATCAGTGGGAGGAATAGTGTCCCATCATTGGTATCAGTGGGAGGAATAGTGCCCCATCATTGGTGTCAGTGGGAGGAATAGTGCCCCATCATTGGTATCAGTGGGAGGAATAGTGTCCCATCATTGGTGTCAGTGGGAGGAATAGTGCCCCATCATTGGTGTCAGTGGGAGGAATAGTGCCCCATCATTGGTGTCAGTGGGAGGAATAGTGTCCCATCATTGGTATCAGTGGGAGGAATAGTGTCCCATCATTGGTATCAGTGGGAGGAATAGTGCCCCATCATTGGTATCAGTGGGAGGAATAGTGTCCCATCATTGGTGTCAGTGGGGGGAATAGTGTCCCATCATTGGTGTCAGTGGGAGGAATAGTGCCCCATCATTGGTGTCAGTGGGAGGAATAGTGTCCCATCATTGGTGTCAGTGGGAGGAATAGTGCCCCATCATTGGTATCAGTGGGAGGAATAGTGTCCCATCATTGGTATCAGTGGGAGGAATAGTGTCCCATCATTGGTGTCAGTGGGAGGAATAGTGTCCCATCATTGGTGTCAGTGGGAGGAATAGTGCCCCATCATTGGTATCAGTGGGAGGAATAGTGTCCCATCATTGGTATCAGTGGGAGGAATAGTGTCCCATCATTGGTGTCAGTGGGAGGAATAGTGCCCCATCATTGGTGTCAGTGGGAGGAATAGTGTCCCATCATTGGTATCAGTGGGAGGAATAGTGTCCCATCATTGGTATCAGTGGGAGGAATAGTGCTCCATCATTGGTGTCAGTGGGAGGAATAGTGCCCCATCATTGGTATCAGTGGGAGGAATAGTGTCCCATCATTGGTGTCAGTGGGAGGAATAGTGCCCCATCATTGGTGTCAGTGGGAGGAATAGTGCCCCATCATTGGTGTCAGTGGGAGGAATAGTGTCCCATCATTGGTATCAGTGGGAGGAATAGTGTCCCATCATTGGTATCAGTGGGAGGAATAGTGCCCCATCATTGGTATCAGTGGGAGGAATAGTGTCCCATCATTGGTGTCAGTGGGGGGAATAGTGTCCCATCAATGGTGTCAGTGGGAGGAATAGTGCCCCATCATTGGTATCAGTGGGAGGAATAGTGTCCCATCATTGGTATCAGTGGGAGGAATAGTGTCCCATCATTGGTGTCAGTGGGAGGAATAGTGTCCCATCATTGGTGTCAGTGAGAGGAATAGTGTCCCATCGTTGGTATCAGTGGGAGGAATAGTGTCCCATCATTGGTATCAGTGGGAGGAATAGTGTCCCATCATTGGTGTCAGTGGGAGGAATAGTGTCCCATCATTGGTGTCAGTGGGAGGAATAGTGCCCCATGATTGGTATCAGTGGGAGGAATAGTGCCCCATCATTGGTGTCAGTGGGAGGAATAGTGTCCCATCATTGGTGTCAGTGGGAGGAATAGTGCCCCATCATTGGTATCAGTGGGAGGAATAGTGCCCCATCATTGGTGTCAGTGGGAGGAATAGTGCCCCATCATTGGTGTCAGTGGGAGGAATAGTGCCCCATCATTGGTGTCAGTGGGAGGAATAGTGTCCCATCATTGGTGTCGGTGGGAGGAATAGTGTCCCATCATTGGTGTCAGTGAGAGGAATAGTGTCCCATCGTTGGTATCAGTGGGAGGAATAGTGTCCCATCATTGGTATCAGTGGGAGGAATAGTGTCCCATCATTGGTGTCAGTGGGAGGAATAGTGTCCCATCATTGGTATCAGTGGGAGGAATAGTGTCCCATCATTGGTGTCAGTGGGAGGAATAGTGTCCCATCATTGGTATCAGTGGGAGGAATAGTGTCCCATCATTGGTGTCAGTGGGAGGAATAGTGTCCCATCATTGGTGTCAGTGGGAGGAATAGTGTCCCATCATTGGTATCAGTGGGAGGAATAGTGTCCCATCATTGGTGTCAGTGGGAGGAATAGTGCCCCATCATTGGTATCAGTGGGAGGAATAGTGCCCCATCATTGGTGTCAGTGGGAGGAATAGTGCCCCATCATTGGTATCAGTGGGAGGAATAGTGTCCCATCATTGGTATCAGTGGGAGGAATAGTGTCCCATCATTGGTATCAGTGGGAGGAATAGTGTCCCCTCATTGGTGTCAGTGGGGGGAATAGTGTCCCATCATTGGTGTCAGTGGGAGGAATAGTGCCCCATCATTGGTATCAGTGGGAGGAATAGTGCCCCATCATTGGTGCCAGTGGAAGGAATAGTGCCCCATCATTGGTGTCAGTGGGAGGAATAGTGCCCCACCCATCATTGGAGCACAGGTGTGTCAGGAGGAAGGTGTCTCTGGAGCTCCTCCAGGTGATCGGTGTGAGAGGGGAGTGGTGGTGAAATCTCTCCCAGCTCTCCTGGCCCCTTTCTGGGGAAGCCATGGAGGACAGCGGGGCCTCTCCTGCTGGAGGCTCCCAGCCATCTCCTGGGCCATCAGGTGACATACCTGCCCCTATACAACCCATGGTTGGTGATCTCTCTGCCCCTGGTGAAGATGAAGGTTCCGGGGCCATCCGGGAGCGAGTGGTGGCCGGGATTAAGGTCCTGAATAGGGAAAGAGACAAGCTCTACAAGCTCAGAGCGGAGGTGAAGCGCCTGAGAAGGCAGCGTGAGGGCTTGCATAGCCAGAAACGTGGATCCATGGATCTGGAGATCCAACTGGCCAAGGTCCAGGCAGAACACCAGGAGACCATTGTGTCCATGATGGAAGGCAGAGATGGGCCCTTCAAAGAAAAATTCTGCAATGACAGAAGGTTTGCCAGGATGACAAAGAGGAGGAGACCCCCAGTTCAGACCCCCTGCCCCCTCAGGGAGAGGTAAGCAGCCCCATGCCTTCCCAGGACTCAGGAGGCATGCTCAGGGTAATCCAGGCAATGGAGTCTCCTATGCGGGGTGATCAGTTGGTATTTAATGATGAGGACATTACAGACAATGTGCCTGACAAGGTAAAGCCTGTCAAGTCCCATATTGTGGATAAAACAATTTTTGTGCCATTCAACACTGTGACTGATACAGACAATGTGCCCAATGAGAGTCAGGCTGCTAGTCCTATGTGTGGCAATGCTGTACCTGCTGATGCTGCAGTGCAACAAAAAATGCATTTAAAAAATGACATTCCTGCAGAGGAACTACAAGATTCAGCAGAACCAATTAACCTCCCTTTAGCTGAGTCTAATGCTGTTTGCCCCACAGCTGCTGAGGACTCTACAGCACAGCTTCAGGAGACAGCTGGTATTACATCAGAAACTGTGACTATTCCTGATGGGAATGGGAATGTTTGTGTGACTGATAAGAATCTTCCCAGCACAAGTGTGATGGACAGTCCTACCAACTCCATTCCAGCAGATAATAATAATAATTGTAATGTACAGACTAATGTTACATCAGTGTGGGGCCTTGGCCCTGATAAGCCTACATTTGCTCAGGTGGTACGCTCTGCTCCTGGTAGCTCTGCCCCCAAGCGGGGTTTTCCCCCTGCAGCCTACCACTTTGGGCACCCCGGGATCTGGTCTTGGGTCTCTGGCTTCTGCTGGGGGTCCAAGAAGAAATGTGGTAATTCTGAAATGGGAAGGTGGTGCAACCCCTCCAGCACGGCGTGCAGTGGTGGATTTGATTTTGGAGATGGGTTTTGGGGCAAATGATCTGTATGCCTTTATACATGTAGCTGGGACACGGGATTATACCATTAGCTTCACCAGGCCAGAGGGTCTTGACCTGTTCTGGGAGCGATATGAGGCTCGGTGCAGGTCAAGACCTGAATGGGAAGGTCTGGCCCCAGTTGCGGTTTCACAAAGGTCAACGGTGAAAAAGATAACCATCATACTCACTAATGAGAGTGTTCCTGCCCGGGATCTAGAGGTTTGGTTAAGGAACTATGGTGAGGTTTTGACTAAGCCCAGCAAAATACTTGATGAACGTAACATCTGGACTGGGGGTTGGTCAGTAACAGTCAGGTTGGCCAGGGATGGGAATGTTGTCCGTCACCTGCCCTCCTCAGCTTTTATAGGGAGGGATAGGATGACTATTTTCTACCCTGGTCAGCCGAAGCTGTGTCACCGCTGTGGAGAAAAGGGGCATTTGAGCTCTTCCTGTTCAGCCTTGATATGTTCAGTGTGTCGGGGTCAGGGTCATATGGCTAAGGACTGCACCGAGATGATCAGGTGCAACCTGTGCCTGCACCTTGGCCACCCCTACAGCAGATGTCCTGAAGCCTGGCACAATATGGAGAAGGAGGTAATTGATGACGTGTCAGGGCTGGACAGGATGGAGGGTGAGGCCCCTGGTGTACCATCCTCCTCTGCGGTGACCGACTCCCCTGGTCCTGCTCAGGATCCCTCTCCAGTTCCTGTGGCCACCCCTCCTGTGTCTGTAAGTATTCCTTCTGTATCTGTCTCTGTGTCCCCCCAGCCTACTGTATCCCCTCCTCTTGTGTCAGAACCTTCTAAGTCTGTGCCCCCGAGTCAGTTACCCCCCAGGAGTCTACCCCTCCTAAGTCTGACTCAAAGGGAGCACCCCCCCCACCAGGAGTGGTAACATGTACTAAAAAGGTTGCTTCTTCCTCTCTAAAGGAGTCTTCTGTTAAGACTCCAAAGAAAAAAACAGGAGATGAGGGCATCTCTGAAGCGGACCTGCAGTACCTGGAGGAGAGAAGGAAGGTTGGAAAGCGGAAGAAGCAGGTGGTGAGGACGGAACAGGCTCCAGTGCCTGTCTCCAACCGTTATAGGTCCTCTAATTGGGATATCTCTTCATCTGGAGCTTCTTTGGAGCGAAGTTCTGATTCCGAAATGGAGTTTGAGGCGGCCTCAAGAAAGAGAGAGGCTTCTGGTGATGAGCAGCAGAGGGGAGCTAAGAAGCATTCCACCCAATAACCCAAATGGCGGTTCCCCCTCTGTTAAAAGTGGTGACAATAAATGTCGCCAGCATTAAGTCAGTAAGAGCTCGTTCTATGGCCTTCTTTTTGTTCAGCCAATTAGATGCTGAAATGTTATTTTTGCAAGAGACTAGGCTCACCTCCTTGGCAGATATTCATATGGCCAAGAGAGAGTGGAGGTATGGTCCATCTTACTGGTCTCTTGCGGCCGAGCCTTACGGCGGTGTGGCGGTGTTGTTTAAAACCGGCATGGTAACTGTCCGGCGGGTTATTGAGGTGGAGATTGGGAGATGTATGGTCTTAGACGTCCTTGTGGGAGGGCAGGACCTGCGCCTAATTAATGTTTATGGACCGCACACAAAGTGGGACAGGAAGTGCCTTTTTACAAGGATCAAGCCATTTCTTTTTACATCCCGGCAAGTGGTCTTTGGAGGTGACTTCAATACAGTAACTAGGCCCAAGGACAGGAAGGACTTCAAGGACAGGCTGGGATATGATAGCGTTTTTTTAAATAGTATGGTTAGGGATGCTGGTCTTGTGGATGTGCACATTAAGCACCTCCCGGATGACACCGGGTTCACCTTTCATCGAGGTAATAGTCAGAGTAGAATAGATAGGTTTTTTTTGAAGGAGACCTCTGCTTTCTCACCCCCAGTGGTGCAGGCAGTAGAGTTCTCTGATCACTGTATGCTATCTGTGGTCCTGAATGCTTCAGACGCCCCTCAGAGGGGTAAGGGCATCTGGAGATTGAATTCGACTCTACTCAAGGAAGAACATGTTAGACAATCCTTTGAGGAATTCTTTCAGGCACAGGTGACCATCCTGGACTTTTGTAGCAGCAAGGCTGAGTGGTGGGAGCTGACCAAAAAGAGGATCGCTGGATTCTTCAGGGGCCTAGCCAATAGAAAACAGTTTAATAAATACATGACCTACCAACGTTTACGGAGGAAGCTGGATATTCTTGTCTCGAGAGGTGGAGATCCTGGGGAAATCTCCGAAGTGAAACTCCTTCTCAGGAAGTGTCAATATGACCGGCATGCCTCTTTGGTTCTGGAGAGGGACTATGGGAAGTACCACTCGCCTGACCCTTACCAGAACTGCAAACAAGGTGTAGCAGTTAAAACGGTCGTTGGCCTTAAGGACAGTACAGGTTCCTTGACAAAGTCCAGGTCAGGGATTCTGGAGGTCGTGAGGTCCTTTTATGCTGACCTTCTTGGGAGGAAAGAGCTTGACCGTGACAAGATGGAAAGCTTTTTGGACTCTACTCCAGGTCTAAATGATGAAGATGTCCCATTGATGAATTTGACAGAGGAGATCACAGTTGAAGAGGTGATAAGGGCAATTGAACAGCTTGCCATCAAAAAGTCACCTGGACCGGATGGCTTGACGGCTGAGTTTTACAAGGCTTTTAAGCCTATTCTGGCCCCACATTTGGTAGAGGTTTTTAACAGTTGCCTTGCAGAGGGGGTACTTCCCCCTTCCATGAGGCACTCAGCTGTGATTCTTCTTTCAAAGGGTAAAGATCCTTCGATGATTGAAAATTGGCGCCCCATCAGCCTTCTTAATGTCGATAGAAAGATACTGGCAAAGATCATTTTCTGGCGCCTATCGTCAGTAGCAGAGTCTTTGCTTTCTCGCCATCAGCACTGTTCGGTCCAGGGTAGGTGCACCTTCACAGCAGTTTTAGCTGTCCGGGAGGCCTTGGAGCGATGCAGGGCTGCAGGCTGGGGAAAGTATTTGCTGACATTGGATCAGGCAAAAGCTTTTGATCGTGTTAACCATGAGTACCTGTGGTTGCTCCTTAGTAAGTACGGTCTGCCGGGTGGTTTTGTCAATTGGTTAAAAGTCTTGTATAAGGGGGCAGAAAGCTTTCCTCTTGTTAATGGTTGGGTTGGGCAGTCCTTTGAGGTTGGCTCCGGGGTGCGCCAGGGTTGTCCCCTGAGTCCCCTGCTCTATGTGTTTGCAATCGACCCCTTCATCAGGAGGCTAGAGAGCGGCATGTTGTGTGGGGTGCCAGTGGGGCTCCCGGGTGAGCCGCCTTTGAGGGTTGTCGCCTATGCGGACGATGTGTCCGTGATTGTCACTGGGGCGGATGAAGCAGAGGAGGTGGTCTCTCTGACATCACGGTATTCTGAAGCATCAGGCTCCAAGATCAATCAGGAAAAGAGTGAAGTTTTCTGGATGGGAAAGGAAGGTGAGGGGTTTGATCTCCCGGACACCTTTCCAGTGCCCCAGGAAAGAATTAAGATTCTAGGCATTGAATTTGGACCTGGCGATTATGGCCTCAAAAACTGGGAAGGCAGACTGGAAATTGCCAATACTAAGGTGGTCAGCTGGAAGAGATGGAAGTTATCTATGAGGGAAAGGGTTGATCTGATTAAGACTTACCTGATTCCGATCTTCTTGAATGTCAGCTTTGTCTGCATCTTGCCAGTGTCTCTCTATGCTAGGGTCAGTAGTGTGTTCTTCCAGATGTTGTGGGGGAACAGACTGAACCCCATCAAGAGGAATGTCACCTATCTATCCAGGAGGGAGGGTGGCTTAGGTATGGTCAACCCAGTTCTTTTCTTTTCGCTGCTTTTTCTCAAGTTTAATATTGGTAATATGCTTGCATATGGATGGGCAGGCATATTTAGATCTTGGTTTAGGCCTTTTCTACGACTTTGGGAAGAAGGTGGCCAAGTGAAGAATCTCAGGGGTCATCGTGGTCAGCTACCAGCCTATGTCGCTCCGTGCCTGAAGTTACTACGGCAGTGGCGATTGTCGGCTGAAGATCTCAGATCGGTTCCGAGGAAAGTCCTTATGAGCCGAGTCTTGAGCGAAGTCTTTCATGACCCATTTGCCTTAAGGGATTGCCCAGGCCCAGTTTTGAGGGCAGGGTTAAGACTTATTAATTTGGACAGAGTACCTCCTAAATTCAGGGATCTGGCCTGGTTGTGCTTCCATGGGAGACTCTATGTTAGGGGCAATTTGAAATTCCGCAGTGGGGTGGATCGTAGCTGTCCTCGGGAGGAGTGTGCAGGTGAGGAGGAGACTATGGACTATTTTCTGCTTCATTGCCCCTTTAACATAGAGGTGTACAAACAGGTGGGGCGGGCCCTCGGTGTCCCTTTCCTCTCCAGGCTGGGTTATGCTGAGTGGGTGTACGGAGCATTCAATACTGGTGGTGGTTTTTGTTTAGATACACTTTTTCTAGTTAGCCTAGTAGTCCGTTATTTCACTTGGAACGCACGGTGTCAGGTCAGCATTCGGCATAAAATCCTTCCTGTTCAGGTGGTGGTGTATGACATTCTGCATGAGGTGGAGAAGATTTGGGTACTTGAGAGAGACAAGCGGAGTCAGGGGGCTTGGTTGAAGGCGTGGAGGGGTTTCAGGCCTCCCTGACTGCCAGGAGTCTCTTTCCCGGGTGTGGCTGTCTGTCTCTTATCACCCTAGATTATTATTTTTTGGTTTAATTTTTGATAAATGGCTGCGTACATAGGTGATGGGTTGTGCCTCTTAGGCCCTCTCTGCTGCTTTATGTAAATAATTTTGGTAGTGGATTATGTATATATTGTATATATTCTGAACATGGATGTGTATTCCTTGGATTTCTGTTGAAGTTTTGTACTATGGTTTTGTTTTTTACTTTTGTATAAAATTGGTTGCTTGATTCTTTTTAATAAAAGATCAATAGTGCCCCATCATTGGTATCAGTGGGAGGAATAGTGCCCCATCATTGGTATCAGTGGGAGGAATAGTGTCCCATCATTGGTATCAGTGGGAGGAATAGTGCCCCATCATTGGTATCAGTGGGAGGAATAGTGCCCCATCATTGGTATCAGTGGGAGGAATAGTGCCCCATCATTGGTATCAGTGGGAGGAATAGTGCCCCATCATTGGTATCAGTGGGAGGAATAGTGTCCCATCATTGGTATCAGTGGGGGGAATAGTGTCCCATCATTGGTGTCAGTGGGAGGAATAGTGTCCCATCATTGGTATCAGTGGGAGGAATAGTGCCCCATCATTGGTATCGGTGGGAGGAATAGTGCCCCATCATTGGTATCAGTGGGAGGAATAGTGTCCCATCATTGGTATCAGTGGGAGGAATAGTGTCCCATCATTGGTATCAGTGGGAGGAATAGTGCCCCATCATTGGTATCAGTGGGAGGAATAGTGTCCCATCATTGGTGTCAGTGGGAGGAATAGTGTCCCATCATTGGTGTCAGTGGGAGGAATAGTGCCCCATCATTGGTATCAGTGGGAGGAATAGTGCCCCATCATTGGTATCAGTGGGAGGAATAGTGCCCCATCATTGGTATCAGTGGGAGGAATAGTGCCCCATCATTGGTGTCAGTGGGAGGAATAGTGCCCTATCATTGGTATCAGTGGGAGGAATAGTGTCCCATCATTGGTGTCAGTGGGAGGAATAGTGTCCCATCATTGGTGTCAGTGGGAGGAATAGTGCCCCATCATTGGTATCAGTGGGAGGAATAGTGCCCCATCATTGGTGTCAGTGGGAGGAATAGTGCCCCATCATTGGTGTCAGTGGGAGGAATAGTGCCCCATCATTGGTATCAGTGGGAGGAATAGTGCCCCATCAATGGTGTCAGTGGAAGGAATAGTGCCCCATCATTGGTGTCAGTGGGAGGAATAGTGTCCCATCATTGGTGTTAGTGGGAGGAATAGTGCCCCACCCATCATTGGAGCACAGGTGTGTCAGGAGGAAGGTGTCTCTGGAGCTCCTCCAGGTGATCCGTGTGAGAGGGGAGTGGTGGTGAAATCTCTCCCAGCTCTCCTGGCCCCTTTCTGGGGAAGCCATGGAGGACAGCGGGGCCTCTCCTGCTGGAGGCTCCCAGCCATCTCCTGGGCCATCAGGTGACATACCTGCCCCTATACAACCCATGGTTGGTGATCTCTCTGTCCCTGGTGAGAATGAAGGCTCAGAGGCCATCCGGGAGCGAGTGGTGGCCGGGATTAAGGTCCTGAATAGGGAGAGAGACAAATTCTATAAACTGAGAGCAGAGCTGAAGCGCCTGAGAAGGCAGCGTGAGGGCTTGCATAGCCAGAGACGTGGGTCCATGGATCCGGAGATCCAACTGGCCAAGGTCCGGGTTGAACACCAGGAAACCATTGTGGCCATGATGGAAGGAAGAGATGGGCCCTTTAAGGAAAAATTCTGCAATGACCGAAGGTTTGCCAGGATGACAAAAATGGAGGTGGAGGAGGAGACCCCCAGTTCAGACCCCCTGCCCCCTCAGGGAGAGGTAAGCAGCCCCATGCCTTCCCAGGACTCAGGAGGCATGCTCAGGGTAATCCAAGCAATGGAGTCTCCTATGCGGGAAGATCAGTTGGTATTTCATGAAGAGGACATTACTGATAATGTGCCTGACAAGGTAAAGCCTGTCAAGCCTCATGTGGTACATAAAACTGTTTTTGTGACTGATACAGACAATGTGCCCAGTGACAATCAGGCTGCTAGTCCCATTTGTAGCAATACTGTGCCTGCTGATGCTGCAGTGCAGCAAAAATTGCATTTAAAAAATGACATTCCTGCAGAGGAACTACAAGATTCAGCAGAGCCAATTAACCCCCCTTTAGCTGAGTCTAAAGTTGTTTGCCCCACAGCTGCTGAGGACTCTACAGCACAGCTTCAGGAGACAGCTGGTATTACATCAGAAACTGTGACTATTCCTGATGGGAATGTGAATGTTTGTGTGACTGATTATCCCAGTACAAGTGTGATGGACAGTCCTACCAACTCCGTTCAAGCAATGAATAATAATAATAATAATAATAGTAATGTACAGACTAATGTGACTTCAGTGTGGGGCCTTGGCCCTGATAAACCTACATTTGCTCAGGTGGTACGCTCTGCTCCTGGTAGCTCCGCCCCCAAGCGGGTTTTCCCCCTGCGGCCTACCACCTTGAGCACCCCGGGATCTGGTCTTGGGTCTCTGGCTTCTGCTGGGGGTCCGAGAAGAAATGTATTGATTCTTAAATGGGAAGGTGGTGCAATCCCTCCAGCACGGCGTGTGGTGGTGGACATAATTTTGGAGATGGGTTTTGGGGCAAACGATCTGTATGCCCTAATACATGTTGCTGGGACACGGGATTATACCATTAGTTTCACCAGGCCAGAGGGTCTTGACCTGTTCTGGGAGAGATATGAGGCTCGGTGCAGGTCAAGACCCGAATGGGAAGGTCTGGCCCCAGTGGCGGTTTCACAAAGGTCTACAGTGAAAAAAATCACAATTATTCTCACCAATGAGAGTGTTCCTGCTCGGGACCTAGAGGTCTGGTTAAAGAATTATGGTGAGGTATTGACTAAGCCCGATAAAATACTTGATGAGCGTAACATCTGGACTGGGGGTTGGTCGGTTACAGTCAGGTTGGCCAGGGATGGGAATGTTGTCCGTCACCTGCCCTCCTCAGCTTTTATAGGGAGGGATAGGATGACTATTTTCTACCCTGGTCAGCCGAAGCTGTGTCACCGCTGTGGAGAAAAGGGGCATTTGAGCTCTTCCTGTTCAGCCTTGATATGTTCAGTGTGTCGGGGTCAGGGTCATATGGCTAAGGACTGCACCGAAATGATCAGGTGCAACCTGTGCCTGCGCCTTGGCCACCCCTACAGCAGATGTCCTGAAGCCTGGCACAATATGGAGAAGGAGGTAATAGATGACTTGTCAGGGCTGGACAGGATGGAGGGTGAGGCCCCTGGTGTACCATCCTCCTCTGCGGTGACTGACTCCCCTGGTCCTGCTCAGGATCCCTCCCCAGTTCCTGTGGCCACCCCTCCTGTGTCTGTAAGTATTCCTTCTGTATCTGTATCTGTCTCCCCCCAGCCTACTGTATCCCCTCCTCTTGTGTCAGAACCTTCCAAGTCTGTGCCCCCCGAGTCAGTTCCCCCCCAGGAGTCTACCCCTCCTAAGTCTGATTCAAAGGGAGCACCCCCCCCACCAGGAGTGGTAGCGGGTACTAAAAAGGTTGCTTCTTCCTCTATAAAGAAGTCTTCTGTAAAGACTTCACAGAAAAAAGAAAGAGATGACGGCATCTCTGAAGCTGACCTGCAGTACCTGGAGGAGAGAAGGAAGGTTGGGAAGCGGAAGAAGCAGGTGGTGAGGACGGAACAGGCTCCAGTGCCTGTCTCCAACCGTTATAGGTCCTCTAATTGGGAAATTTCTTCATCTGGAGCTTCTTTGGAGCGAAGTTCTGATTCCGAAATGGAGTTTGAGGCGGCCTCAAGAAAGAGAGAGGCTTCTGGTGATGAGCAGCAGAGGGGAGCTAAGAAGCAATCCACCCAATAACCCAAATGGCGGTTCCCCCTCCGTTAAAAGTGGTGACAATAAATGTCGCCAGCATTAAGTCAGTAAGAGCTCGTTCTATGGCCTTCTTTTTGTTCAGCCAATTAGATGCTGAAATGTTATTTTTGCAAGAGACTAGGCTCACCTCCTTGGCAGATATTCATATGGCCAAGAGAGAGCGGAGGTATGGTCCATCTTACTGGTCTCTTGCGGCCGAGCCTTACGGCGGTGTGGCGGTGTTGTTTCAAACCGGCATGGTAACTGTCTGGCGGGTTATTGAGGTGGAGATCGGGAGATGTATGGTCTTAGACGTCCTTGTGGGAGGGCAGGACCTGCGCCTAATTAATGTCTATGGGCCGCACACAAAGTGGGACAGGAAATGCCTTTTTACAAGGATCAAGCCATTTCTTTTTACATCCCGGCAAGTGGTCTTTGGAGGTGACTTTAATACAGTAACTAGGCCCAAGGACAGGAAGGACTTCAAGGACAGGCTGGGATATGATAGCGTTTTTTTAAATAGTATGGTTAGGGATGCTGGCCTTGTGGATGTGCACATTAAGCACCTCCCGGATGACACTGGGTTCACCTTTCATCGAGGTAATAGTCAGAGTAGAATAGATAGGTTTTTTTTTAAGGAGACCTCTGCTTTCTCACCCCCAGTGGTGCAGGCAGTAGAGTTCTCTGATCACTGTATGCTATCTGTGGTCCTGAATGCTTCAGACACCCCTCAGAGGGGTAAGGGCATCTGGAGATTGAATTCGACTCTACTCAAGGAAGAACATGTTAGACAATCCTTTGAGGAATTCTTTCAGGCACAGGTGACCATCCTGGACTTTTGTAGCAGCAAGGCTGAGTGGTGGGAGCTGACCAAAAAGAGGATTGCTGGATTCTTCAGGGGCCTAGCCAATAGAAAGCAGTTTAATAAATACATGACCTACCAACGTTTACGGAGGAAGCTGGATATTCTTGTCTCGAGAGGAGGAGATCCTGGGGCAATCTCCGAAGTGAAACTCCTTCTCAGGAAGTGTCAATATGACCGGCATGCCTCTTTGGTTCTGGAGAGGGACTATGGGAAGTACCACTCACCTGACCCTTACCAGAACTGCAAACAAGGTGTAGCAGTTAAAACGGTCGTTGGCCTTAAGGACAGTACAGGTTCCTTGTCAAAGTCCAGGTCAGGGATTCTGGAGGTCGTGAGGTCCTTTTATGCTGACCTTCTTGGGAGGAAAGAGCTTGACCGTGACAAGATGGAAAGCTTTTTGGACTCTACTCCAGGTCTAAATGATGAAGATGTCCCATTGATGAATTTGACAGAGGAGATCACAGTTGAAGAGGTGATAAGGGCAATTGAACAGCTTGCCATCAAAAAGTCACCTGGACCGGATGGCTTGACAGCTGAGTTTTACAAGGCTTTTAAGCCTATTCTGGCCCCACATTTGGTAGATGTTTTTAACAGTTGCCTTGCAGAGGGGGTACTTCCCCCTTCCATGAGGCACTCAGCTGTGATTCTTCTTTCAAAGGGTAAAGATCCTTCGATGATTGAGAATTGGCGCCCCATCAGCCTTCTTAATGTCGATAGAAAGATACTGGCAAAGATCATTTTCTGGCGCCTATCGTCAGTAGCAGAGTCTTTGCTTTCTCGCCATCAGCACTGTTCGGTCCAGGGTAGGAGCACCTTCACAGCAGTTTTAGCTGTCTGGGAGGCCTTGGAGCAATGCAGGGCTGCAGGCTGGGGAAAGTATTTGCTGACATTGGATCAGGCAAAAGCTGTTGATCGTGTTAACCATGAGTACCTGTGGTTGCTCCTTAGTAAGTACGGTCTGCCGGGTGGTTTTGTCAATTGGTTAAAAGTCTTGTATAAGGGGGCAGAAAGCTTTCCTCTTGTTAATGGTTGGGTTGGGCAGTCCTTTGAGGTTGGCTCCGGGGTGCGCCAGGGTTGTCCCCTGAGTCCCTTGCTCTATGTGTTTGCAATCGACCCCTTCATCAGGAGGCTAGAGAGCGGCATGTTGTGTGGGGTGCCAGTGGGGCTCCCAGGTGAGCCGCCTTTGAGGGTTGTTGCCTGTGCGGACGATGTGTCAGTGATTGTCACTGGGGCGGATGAAGCAGAGGAGGTGGTCTCTCTGACATCACGGTATTCTGAAGCATCAGGCTCCAAGATCAATCAGGAAAAGACTGAAGTTTTCTGGATGGGAAAGGAAGGTGAGGGTTTTGATCTCCCGGACACCTTTCCAGTGCCCCAGGAAAGGATTAAGATTCTAGGCATTGAATTTGGACCTGGTGATTATGGCCTCAAAAACTGGGAAGGCAGACTGGAAATTGCCAATACTAAGGTGGTCAGCTGGAAGAGATGGAAGTTATCTATGAGGGAAAGGGTTGATCTGATTAAGACTTACCTGATTCCGATCTTCTTGTATGTCAGCTTTGTCTGCATCTTGCCAGTATCTCTCTATGCTAGGGTCAGTAGTGTGCTCTTCCAGATGTTGTGGGGGAACAGACTGAACCCCATCAAGAGGAATGTCACCTATCTATCCAGGAGGGAGGGTGGCTTAGGTATGGTCAACCCAGTTCTTTTCTTTTCACTGCTTTTTCTCAAGTTTAACATTGGTAATATGCTTGCAGTGGAACCTCCTGGATGGGTAGGCATCTTTAGATCTTGGTTTAGGCCTTTTCTGTGACTTTGGGAAGAGGGTGGCCAAGTGAAGAATCTCAGGGGTCATCGTGGTCAGCTACCAGCCTATGTCGCTCCGTGCCTGAAGTTACTACGGCAGTGGCGATTGTCGGCTGAAGATCTCAGATCGGTTCCGAGGAAAGTCCTTATGAGTCGAGTCTTGAGCGAAGTCTTTCATGACCCACTGGCCTTAAGGGATTGCCCAGGCCCAGTTTTGAGGGCAGGGTTAAGACTTATTAATTTGGACAGAGTACCCCCTAAATTTAGGGATCTGGCCTGGTTGTGCTTCCATAGGAGGCTCTATGTTAGGGGCAATTTGAAATTCCGCAGTGGGGTGGATCGTAGCTGTCCTCGGGAGGAGTGTGCAGGTGAGGAGGAGACTATGGACCATTTTCTGCTTCATTGCCCCTTTAACATAGAAGTGTACAAACAGGTGGGGCGGGCCCTCGGTGTTCCTTTCCTCTCCAGGCTGGGTTATGCTGAGTGGGTGTACGGAGCATTCAATACTGGTGGGGTTTTTTGTTTAGATACACTTTTTCTAGTTAGCCTAGTAGTCCGTTATTTCACTTGGAACGCACGGTGTCAGGTCTGCATTCGGCGTAAAATCCTTCCTGTTGAGGTGGTGGTGTATGACATTCTGCATGAGGTGGAGAAGATTCGGGTACTTGAGAGAGACAAGCGGAGTCAGGGGGCTTGGTTGAAGGCGTGGAGGGGTTTCAAGCCTCCCTGACTGCCAGGAGTCTCTTTCCCGGGTGTGGCTGTCTGTCTCTTATCACCCTAGATTATTATTTTTTTGGGGATTCATTTTTGATAAATGGCTGCGTACATAGGTGATGGGTTGTGCCTCTTAGGCCCTCTCTGCTGCTTTATGTAAATAATTTTGGTAGTGGATTATGTATATATTGTATATATTCTGAACAGGGATGTGTATTCCTTGGATTTCTGTTGAAGTTTTGTACTATGGTTTTGTTTTTTACTTTTGTATAAAATTGGTTGCTTGATTCATTTTAATAAAAGATCAATAGTGCCCCATCATTGGTATCAGTGGGAGGAATAGTGCCCCATCATTGGTATCAGTGGGAGGAATAGTGCCCCATCATTGGTGTCAGTGGGAGGAATAGTGTCCCATCATTGGTGTCAGTGGGAGGAATAGTGCCCCATCATTGGTATCAGTGGAGGAATAGTGTCCCATCATTGGTATCAGTGGGAGGAATAGTGTCCCATCATTGGTATCAGTGGGAGGAATAGTGTCCCATCATTGGTATCAGTAGGAGGAATAGTGTCCCATCATTGGTGTCAGTGGGAGGAATAGTGCCCCATCATTGGTATCAGTGGAGGAATAGTGTCCCATCATTGGTATCAGTGGGAGGAATAGTGTCCCATCATTGGTATCAGTGGGAGGAATAGTGTCCCATCATTGGTGTCAGTGGGATGAATAGTGCCCCATCATTGGTGTCAGTGGGAGGAATAGTGTCCCATCATTGGTATCAGTGGGAGGAATAGTGTCCCATCATTGGTATCAGTGGGAGGAATAGTGCCCCATTATGGGCTTCAGGGATTCATGGCTAAAGGAGTGATTGGTGCCGATCGCTCACTGTGCTCATTCAGGAAAGGAAGGGGCCAGTAAATAACTTATTTTCCAGCACCCCCCATCTCTGCTCTCCATCCTGAAACAGGGGAGTGCATGTTCTAGAACCGATCCCACTGCAGTGCAGCCAGAGGGAGAAGAGGAGGAGGAGGCGGCAGCGCTGCAGGAGGGAGAAGAGGAGGAGGAGCTGGCAGCGCTGCAGGAGGAGGGAGAAGAGGAGGAGGAGCCGGCAGCGCTGCAGGAGGAGGGAGAAGAGGAGGAGAAGCCGGCAGCGCTGCAGGAGGAGGGAGAAGAGGAGGAGGAGCCAGCAGCGCTGCAGGAGGAGGGAGAAGAGGAGGAGCCGGCAGCGCTGCAGGAGGAGGGAGAAGAGGAGGAGGAGCAGGCAGCGCTGCAGGAGGAGGGAGAAGAGGAGGAGCCGGCAGCGCTGCAGGAGGACGGAGAAGAGGAGGAGGAGTTGGCAGCGCTGTCGGAGGAGGGAGAAGAGGCGGAGGAGCCGGAAGCGCTGCCGGAGGATGGAGAAGAGGAGGAGGAGCCGGCAGCGCTGCAGGAGGAGGGAGAAGAGGAGGAGGAGCCGGAAGCACTGCCGGAGGAGGGAGAAGAGGAGGAGGAGCTGACAGCGCTGCAGGAGGAGGGAGAAGAGGAGGAGGAGCCGGAAGCGCTGCAGGAGGAGGGAGAAGAGGAGGAGGAGCCGGAAGCACCATAGAGGAAAGGAGTGCATGTTCTAGAACCGATCCCACTGCAGTGCAGCCAGAGGGAGAAGAGGAGGAGGAGGCGGCAGCGCTTCAGGAGGGAGAAGAGGAGGAGGAGGCGGCAGCGCTGCAGGAGGAGGGAGAAGAGGAGGAGGAGCCGGCAGCGCTGCAGGAGGAGGGAGAAGAGGAGGAGGAGCCGGAAGCGCTGCCGGAGGAGGGAGAAGAGGAGGAGGAGCCGGAAGTGCTGCAGGAGGATGGAGAAGAGGAGGAGGAGCCGGAAGCGCTGCCGGAGGAGGGAGAAGAGGAGGAGGAGCCGGCAGCGCTGCCGGAGGAGGGAGAAGAGGAGGAGGAGCCGGAAGCGCTGCAGGAGGAGGGAGAAGAGGAGGAGGAGCCGGAAGCACCGCGGAGGAGGGAGAAGAGGAGTAGGAGCCGGAAGCACCATAGAGGAAAGGAGTGCATGTTCTAGAACCGATCCCACTGCAGTGCAGCCAGAGGGAGAAGAGGAGGAGGAGGCGGCAGCGCTGCAGGAGGGAGAAGAGGAGGAGCCGGAAGCGCTGCCGGAGGAGGGAGAAGAGGAGGAGGAGCCGGCAGCGCTGCCGGAGGAGGGAGAAGAGGAGGAGCCGGCAGCGCTGCCGGAGGAGGGAGAAGAGGAGGAGGAGCCGGCAGCGCTGCCGGAGGAGGGAGAAGAGGAGGAGGAGCCGGAAGCGCTGCAGGAGGAGGGAGAAGAGGAGGAGGAGCCGGAAGCACCGCGGAGGAGGGAGAAGAGGAGGAGGAGCCGGAAGTGCTGCAGGAGGAGGGAGAAGAGGAGGAGGAGCCGGAAGCGCTGCAGGAGGAGGGAGAAGAGGAGTAGGAGCCGGAAGCACCATAGAGGAAAGGAGTGCATGTTCTAGAACCGATCCCACTGCAGTGCAGCCAGAGGGAGAAGAGGAGGAGGAGGCGGCAGCGCTGCAGGAGGGAGAAGAGGAGGAGGAGGCGGCAGTGCTGCAGGAGGAGGGAGAAGAGGAGGAGGAGCCGGCAGCGCTGCAGGAGGAGGGAGAAGAGGAGGAGCCGGCAGCGCTGCAGGAGGAGGGAGAAGAGGAGGAGGAGCAGGCAGCGCTGCAGGAGGAGGGAGAAGAGGAGGAGGAGTTGGCAGCGCTGCCGGAGGAGGGAGAAGAGGAGGAGGAGCCGGCAGCGCTGCCGGAGGAGGGAGAAGAGGAGGAGGAGCCAGAAGCGCTGCAGGAGGAGGGAGAAGAGGAGGAGGAGCCGGAAGCACCGCGGAGGAGGGAGAAGAGGAGGAGGAGCCGGAAGCGCTGCAGGAGGAGGGAGAAGAGGAGGAGGAGCCGGAAGCGCTGCAGGAGGAGGGAGAAGAGGAGGAGGAGCCGGAAGCACCACGGAGGAGGGAGAAGAGGAGGAGGAGCCGGAAGCGCTGCAGGAGGAGAGAGAAGAGGAGGAGGAGCCAGAAGCGCTGCAGGAGGAGGGAGAAGAGGAGGAGGAGCCGGAAGCACCATAGAGGAAAGGAGTGCATGTTCTAGAACCGATCCCACTGCAGTGCAGCCAGAGGGAGAAGAGGAGGAGGAGGCGGCAGCGCTGCAGGAGGGAGAAGAGGAGGAGGAGCCGGCAGCGCTGCAGGAGGAGGGAGAAGAGGAGGAGGAGGCGGCAGCGCTGCAGGAGGAGGGAGAAGAGGAGGAGGAGCCGACAGCACTGCAGGAGGAGGGAAAAGAGGATCAGCCGGCAATGAGACAGTACAGACAGCCCTCCGGCTCAGCAGACGCCCCGCCCCCCTTTAGAACTGATTATGATAATGAAAGCTCCACATGCTAAAGATTCTGTGAGATTTCACTGATCGGGTTTATATGGTCTCCTCCTCATTAGTCCTCCTTGTACTCTGCCATGGCATATGAAGGTGCCATTTAATGTGCTCAAGAAGGGAACGTTCTGTTCACAGCTCCAATATTAGTAGCAGAGTCTCTTCCTTTACATTCCTTCTGGTGGTTCTTAGGGGCCCCCTGGGGGTGCTGTCAGGTGGGGTTCCTAGGGGCCCCAGGGAGGGTGCTGTCAGGTGGGGTTCCTAGGGGCCCCAGGGAGGGTGCTGTCAGGTGGGGATCCTAGGGGCCCCCCGGGGTGTGCTGTCAGGTGGGGATCCTAGGGGCCCCCCGGGGTGTGCTGTCAGGTGGGGTTCCTAGGGGCCCCAGGGAGGGTGCTGTCAGGTGGGGATCCTAGGGGCCCCCCGGGGTGTGCTGTCAGGTGGGGATCCTAGGGGCCCCCCGGGGGGGGGGCTGTCAGGTGGGGTTCCTAGGGGCCCCCCAGGGTGTGCTGTCAGGTGGGGTTCCTAGGGGCCCCCCGGGGTGTGCTGTCAGGTGGGGTTCCTAGGGGCCCCCCGGGGTGTGCTGTCAGGTGAGGTTCCTAGGGGCCCCCCAAGGTGTGCTGTCAGGTGGGGTCCTAGGGGCCCCCCGGGGTGTGCTGTCAGGTGAGGTTCCTAGGGGCAGTCATCACCACAGAGCATTCTGGGAAATAGTTCTCACACTGCAGAAGCAACAGAAAACATAATATTTATATCACCGAACCGCACAGTACTGCGTTCTCCAGATCGCCCTCAATTCCTGTCATATTAAATTCTGCCAGCAGGTGGCAGCACAAACCAACACAAGCTGAATGTGCAGCAAGGTCTGTACACCCGCTGTGCCCATTATGAGGGGTTTCCACCATCCCTGTGCTGAGTTCCCGGGTCTGTACACCCGCTGTGCCCATTATGAGGGGTTCCCACCATCCCTGTGCTGAGTTCCCGGGTCTGTACACCCGCTGTGCCCATTATGAGGGGTTCCCACCATCCCTGTGCTGAGTTCCCGGGTCTGTACACCCGCTGTGCCCATTATGAGGGGTTCCCACCATCCCTGTGCTGAGTTCCCGGGTCTGTACACCCGCTGTGCCCATTATGAGGGGTTCCCACCATCCCTGTGCTGAGTTCCCGGGTCTGTACACCCGCTGTGCCCATTATGAGGGGTTCCCACCATCCCTGTGCTGAGTTCCCGGGTCTGTACACCCGCTGTGCCCATTATGAGGGGTTTCCACCATCCCTGTGCTGAGTTCCCGGGTCTGTACACCCGCTGTGCCCATTATGAGGGGTTCCCACCATCCCTGTGCTGAGTTCCCGGGTCTGTACACCCGCTGTGCCCATTATGAGGGGTTCCCTCCATCCCTGTGCTGAGTTCCCGGGTCTGTACACCCGCTGTGCCCATTATGAGGGGTTCCCACCATCCCTGTGCTGAGTTCCCGGGTCTGTACACCCGCTGTGCCCATTATGAGGGGTTCCCACCATCCCTGTGCTGAGTTCCCGGGTTTGTACACCCGCTGTGCCCATTATGAGGGGTTCCCACCATCCCTGTGCTGAGTTCCCGGGTCTGTACACCCGCTGTGCCCATTATGAGGGGTTCTCACCATCCCTGTGCTGAGTTCCCGGATCTGTACACCCGCTGTGCCCATTATGAGGGGTTCCCACCATCCCTGTGCTGAGTTCCCGGATCTGTACACCCGCTGTGCCCATTATGAGGGGTTCCCACCATCCCTGTGCTGAGTTCCCGGGTCTGTACACCCGCTGTGCCCATTATGAGGGGTTCTCACCATCCCTGTGCTGAGTTCCCGGGTCTGTACACCCGCTGTGCCCATTATGAGGGGTTCTCACCATCTCTGTGCTGAGTTCCCGGGTCTGTACACCCGCTGTGCCCATTATGAGGGGTTAATTTTGTTTATTGAAAATCTTACAAACAACAACTTCTATACAATAAAACCATAATAAATAAATAAAACATATTTACAAAATAATTGAATATGATAATACAAAACAAGAACATAATAAATGGTACAAACCAAATTGCGCACAACACAATCCCTACGGGAGAGCCAGACTAAGGAACATCACCGTCACCATGCATGGAGCCTTTTATCAAAAATAGATTTGATCTTGAAAATCTAGGGGAGTGAATCAAGAATAGAAAGAAAAGCCGCACACCCCGAGATCAACAGGCAGCAGCTACAGAGTCCTGATATTCCTCCACGCCCTTATCCAGACCTCCTGCTGCCACCTGCCTTTCTCAACACCCCGAATCTTCCCAACCTCACCCAGAATGTCCTGCACCACCACTTCCACAGGGAGGATTTTACTCTGTAAGGATACCTGACACCGTGCACTCCACGTGAAATAACGGACTACTAGACTAACTAAAAAAAGTGTTTCCAAATCATAATCCTGATGAGTCTGGAATGCCCCATACACCCACTCTGCATAACTCATATGGGGGAGGAAGGGTATACTCAGAGCCCTCCCCACCCTCTTGTACACCTCTATATTAAAAGGGCATTGAAGTAGAAAGTGATCCATGGACTCCACCACTCCTCCACACTCCACTCTCGGGCAGCCCCGATCACTCATGGAAAGAAACTTCAAGCTGCCCTTCACATATAGTTTTCCATGAAAGGAAAGCCAAGCCTGATCCCTAAACTTCATTGGGATTCTCTCCAAATTAATCAATCGCAAACCCACCCCCAAAACCAGGCTTGGGCAATCCCTCAAGGCCAGTGGCTCGCAAAAAGCAGAGCTCATGATCCGCTTCTCAAGAAGTTTCCTTGGAAGAGATCTGACTTCTCCTGCTGTTACTTGCCACTGCCGAAGCATTTTCAAACACGGGGCAACATAAGCCGGGAGCTGTTCATGCTTGACCCTCAGGCTTTTCACTGGCCCACCATTTTCCCAGTCTCGCAGAAAGGGCCTAAACCAGGACTGGAAAATACCAACCCACCCAGGCGTTCTCTCTGCCAACATGTTACCAAGATTGTACTTCACAAACATCAGAGAGAAAAAGACTACAGGGTTGACCATCCCTAGACCACCCTCCCGCCTAGGAAGGTAAGTCACATTCCTTTTGACAAGGTTTATTCTGTTCCCCCATAACAGCTGGAAGAAACAACTATAGATCCTGGTATAGAGAGAAACTGGCAAAATGCAAACAAAACTGACATACAGAAAAATCGGAATCAGGTAAGTCTTGATCAGATCAACCTTTTCCCTCAAGGAAAGCTGCCAACCTTTCCAGCTTGCCACCTTGGCATCGGCATTCTCCAGCCTGTTCACCCAATTTGCATGACCATAGTCACCTGGGCCAAATTCAATGCCTAGAACTCAAATTTTTTGTTGTGGCTCCGGGAAGTCATCCGGGAGAACAAAGCTCTCACCTTCCACACCCATCCAGAAAGCTTCACACTTGTCCTGGTTGACCTTTGAACCTGATGCCTCTGCATACTGCCCTATCACTGAGACCACCTCCTGCACCTCCCCAGTCCCAGAGATAAAAACAGAAACATCATCAGCATAGGCCACAACCTTCAAAGGAGGCTCACCAGCGATGCCCAAAGGTACCCCACACAATGGTCCACTCTCTAGCCTTCTAATGAAGGGGTCGATTGCAAACACATATAGCAGAGGACTCAATGGACACCCCTGACACACACCCGAGCCGACCGCAAAGGGCTGCCCGACCCAACCATTAACCAGAGGAAAGCTTTCAGCCCCTTTGTACAAAATCTTGAGCCAATCAATGAAACCCCCCTCCAGGCCATATTTGTCAAGAAGGAGCCACAAGTACTCATGATTAACCCGATCAAAGGCCTTAGCCTGATCCAATGTCAGCAAAAATTTACCCCAACCAGCAGCCCTACAACGCTCCAAGGCCTCCCGGACAGCTAACACCGCTGAGAAAGTGCTTCTACCTTGGACCGAACAGTGCTGGTGGCGGGATAACAAACTGCCTGCAACTGGTGATAATCGCCAGAAGAAAATCTTTGCCAGTATCTTTCTATCAACATTAAGAAGGCTAATGGGGAGCCAATTCCCAATCATGGAAGGATCTTTACCCTTTGACAGAAGGATCACTGCAGATTGCCTCATGGAGGGAGGGAGAGAACCCTCATTCAAACAGCCATTAAAAACCTCTGCAAGGTAGGGAGCCAGGATCGTCTTAAAACATTTATAGAACTCGGCTGTCAAACCATCTGGCCCTGGCGTTTTCTTGATGGCTAGTTTATCAATAGCCTGGATTACCTCATCTGCAGTGATTTCATCTGTCAAATTCATCAAAGGAACATTACTTTCCAGTCCTGGTGTAGAGTCCAAAAAACCCAACATCCTTGTCCGATCAAGGTTCCTTCCTCCCAGGAGATCGGCATAGTATGACCTGACAACCTCCAGGATCCCTGACCTAGACTTCGTCAGAGAGCCCGTACTGTCCCTCAGGCCATTGACCGTCTTAACTGCTACGCTCTGTTTACAGTTCTGGTAAGGGTCAGGCGAATGGTATTTCCCGTAATCCCTCTCCTGAACCAAAGAGGCGTGCCGGTCATATTGATGTCTCCTAAGGAGGAGCTTCACCTCAGAGATCGCCCCAGAATCTCCTCCATTCGAAACAAGGCGGTCAAGTTTCCTCCACAAACGCTGGTAGGTGATATACTTATCTTGCTGCTTCTTTCTTCCTATGGCCTTGAAAAGCCCAACAGTCCACTGTTTAACAAGCTCCCACCATTCTGACTTGCTGTTGCAAAAGTCTAGGATCGTTACCTGTGCTTGAAAAAAATCCTCAAAGGATTGTCTTACTCTCTCATCTTCCAGGAGGGCCGAATTCAATCTCCAGATACCCCTCCCCCTAGGTGGCATGTCTGGGGCATTCAGAGTCACAGATAGAATACAGTGATCAGAAAACTCCACTGCCCGACACACAGGTGCCGAAAAAGCGGAGTCTCCCTTTAAAAAAAACCTATCTATCCTACTCTGACTACTACCTCGCTGAAAAGTGAACCCCGTGCTGTCTGGGCAGCGCTTAATGTGCGCATCTACCAGACCTGCTTCCCTAACTATCGCATTAAGAAAAATGATGTCATAGCCCAGCTTATCTCTGAAACCTCTCCTGTCTTTAGACCTAGTAATGGTGTTGAAATCACCTCCAAAGATAACCTGCTGGGCCGTAAAAAGAAAAGGCTTAATCTTTGTAAAGAGGCATTTCCTGTCCCACTTCATCTGGGGACCATAGATGTTAACCACTTGCCGACCGCCGCACGACTATATACGTCGACAGAGCGGCACGGGCAGGCAAAAGGACTTACAGGTACGTCCTTGCCTGCCCGCGGGTGGGGGGTCCGATCGGACCCCCCCCCGGTGCCTGCGGCGGTCGGCAAATCTCCCCCGGCGATCGGTGGTGAGGGGGAGGCCATCCATTCGTGGCCCCCCCCTCGCGATCGCTCCCAGCCAATGGGATCATTTCCCTGCCTCTGTATTGTACACAGAGGCAGAGGAAATGATGTCATCTCTCCTCGGCTCGGTATTTTCCGTTCCGGGCCGAGGAGAGAAGACTGCAATGTGAGTGCACAACACACTACACACACAGTAGAACATGCCAGGCACACAAAACACCCCGATCCCCCCCTCGATCGCCCCCCGATCCCCCCCCAATCACCCCCCCCCCTGTCACAAACTGACACCAAGCAGGTTTTTTTTTTTTTTTTTTTTTTTTTTCTGATTACTGTATTGGTGTCAGTTTGTGACAGTTACAGTGCCAGGGCAGTGAGTGTTAGGCCCCCTTTAGGTCTAGGATACCCCCCTAACCCCCCCTAATAAAGTTTTAACCCCTTGATAACCCTGTCACCAGTGTCGCTAAGCGATCATTTTTCTGATCGCTGTATTAGTGTCGCTGGTGACGCTAGTTAGTGAGGTAAATATTTAGGTTCGCCGTCAGCGTTTTATAGTGACAGGGACCCCCATATACTACCTAATAAATGTTTTAACCCCTTGATTGCCCCCTAGTTAACCCTTTCACCACTGATCACTGTATAACCGTTACGGGTGACGCTGGTTAGTTCGTTTATTTTTTATAGTGTCAGGGCACCCGCCGTTTATTACCGAATAAAGGTTTAGCCCCCTGATCGCCCGGCGGTGATATACGTCGCCCCAGGCAGCGTCAGATTAGCGCCAGTACTGCTAACACCCACGCACGCAGCATACGCCTCCCTTAGTGGTATAGTATCTGAACGCATCAATATCTGATCCGATCAGATCTATACTAGCGTCCCCAGCAGTTTAGGGTTCCCAAAAACGCAGTGTTAGCGGGATCAGCCCAGATACCTGCTAGCAACTGCGTTTTACCCCTCCGCCCGGCCCAGCCCAGCCCACCCAAGTGCAGTATCGATCGATCACTGTCACTTACAAAACACTAAACGCATAACTGCAGCGTTCGCAGAGTCAGGCCTGATCCCTGCGATCGCTAACAGTTTTTTTTGTAGCGTTTTGGTGAACTGGCAAGCACCAGCCCCAGGCAGCGTCAGGTTAGTGCCAGTAGCGCTAACACCCACGCACGCACCGTACACCTCCCTTAGTGGTATAGTATCTGAACGGATCAATATCTGATCTGATCCGATCAGATCTATACTAGCGTCCCCAGCAGTTTAGGGTTCCCAAAAACGCAGTGTTAGCGGGATCAGCCCAGATACCTGCTAGCACCTGCGTTTTGCCCCTCCGCCCAGCCCAGCCCACCCAAGTGCAGTATCGATCGATCACTGTCACTTACAAAACACTAAACACATAACTGCAGCGTTCGCAGAGTCAGGCCTGATCCCTGCGATCGCTAACAGTTTTTTTGGTAGCGTTTTGGTGAACTGGCAAGCGCCAGCGGCCTAGTACACCCCGGTCGTAGCCAAACCAGCACTGCAGTAACACTTGGTGACGTGGCGAGTCCCATAAGTGCAGTTCAAGCTGGTGAGGTGACAAGCACAAGTAGTGTCCCGCTGCCACCAAGAAGACAAACACAGGCCCGTCATGCCCATAGTGCCCTTCCTGCTGCATTCGCCAATCCTAATTGGGAACCCACCGCTTCTGCAGCGCCCGTACTTCCCCCATTCACATCCCCAACCAAATGCAGTCGGCTGCATGAGAGGCATTTTTATGTCCTCCCGAGTACCCCTACCCAACGAACACCCCCAAAAAAGATGTTGTGTCTGCAGGAAGCGCGGATATAGGCGTGACACCCGCTATTATTGTCCCTCCTGTCCTGACAATCCTGGTCTTTGCATTGGTGAATGTTTTGAACGCTACCATTCACTAGTTGAGTATTAGCGTAGGGTACAGCATTGCACAGACTAGGCACACTTTCACAGGGTCTCCCAAGATGCCATCGCATTTTGAGAGACCCGAACCTGGAACCGGTTACAGTTATAAAAGTTACAGTTACAAAAAAAGTGTAAAAAAAAAAAAAAAAAAACACAAACAAAAATATAAAATAAAAAATAATAGTTGTCGTTTTATTGTTCTCTCTCTATTCTCTCTCTCTCTATTCTCTCTATTGTTCTGCTCTTTTTTACTGTATTCTATTCTGCAATGTTTTATTGTTATTATGTTTTATCATGTTTGCTTTTCAGATATGCAATTTTTTATACTTTACCGTTTACTGTGCTTTATTGTTAACCATTTTTTTGTCTTCAGGTACAGCATTCACGACTTTGAGTGGTTATACCAGAATGATGCTTGCAGGTTTAGGTATCATCTTGGTATCATTCTTTTCAGCCAGCGGTCGGCTTTCATGTAAAAGCAATCCTAGCAGCTAATTAGCCTCTAGACTGCTTTTACAAGCAGTGGGAGAGAATGCCCCCCCCCCATCGTCTTCCGTGTTTTTCTCTGGCTCTCCTGTCTCAACAGGGAACCTGAGAATGCAGCCGGTGATTCAGCCAGCTGACCATAGAGCTGATCAGAGACCAGAGTGGCTCCAAACATCTCTATGGCCTAAGAAACCGGAAGCTACGAGCATTTTATGACTTAGATTTCGCCGGATGTAAATAGCGCCATTGGGAAATTGGGAAAACATTTTATCACACCGATCTTGGTGTGGTCAGATGCTTTGAGGGCAGAGGAGAAATCTAGGGTCTAATAGACCCCAATTTTTTCAAAAAAGAGTACCTGTCACTACCTATTGCTATCATAGGGGATATTTACATTCCCTGAGATAACAGTAAAAATGATTAAAAAAAAAAAAATGAAAGGAACAGTTTTAAAATAAGATAATAAAGCAAAAAAATAATAAAGAAAAAAAAAAAAAAAAAAAAAGCACCCCTGTCCCCCCTGCTCTCGCGCTAAGGCGAACGCAAGCGTCGGTCTGGCGTCAAATGTAAACAGCAATTGCATCATGCATGTGAGGTATCACCGCGAAGGCCAGATCGAGGGCAGTAATTTTAGCAGTAGACCTCCTCTGTAAATCTAAAGTGGTAACCTGTAAAGGCTTTTAAAGGCTTTTAAAAATGTATTTATTTTGTTGCCACTGCACGTTTGTGCGCAATTGTAAAGCATGTCATGTTTGGTATCCATGTACTCGGCCTAAGATCATCTTTTTTATTTCATCAAACATTTGGGCAATATAGTGTGTTTTAGTGCATTAAAATGTAAAAAAGTGTGTTTTTTCCCCAAAAAATGCGTTTGAAAAATCGCTGCGCAAATACTGTGTGAAAAAAAAAAATTAAACACCCACCATTTTAATCTGTAGGGCATTTGCTTTAAAAAAATATATAATGTTTGGTGGTTCAAAGTAATTTTCTTGCAAAAAAAAATAATTTTTTCATGTAATCAAAAAGTGTCAGAAAGGGCTTTGTATTCAAGTGGTTAGAAGAGTGGGTGATGTGTGACATAAGCTTCTAAATGTTGTGCATAAAATGCCAGGACAGTTCAACCCCCCCCCAAATGACCCCATTTTGGAAAGTAGACACCCCAAGCTATTTGCTGAGAGGCATGTCGAGTCCATGGAATATTTTATATTGTGACACAAGTTGCGGGAAAGAGACAAATTTTTTTTTTTTTTGCACAAAGTTGTCACTAAATTATATATTGCTCAAACATGCCATGGGAATATGTGAAATTACACCCCAAAATACATTCTGCTGCTTCTCCTGAGTACGGGGATACCACATGTGTGAGACTTTTTGGGAGCCTAGCCGCGTATGGGACCCCGAAAACCAAGCACCGCCTTCAGGCTTTCTAAGGGCGTAAATTTTTGATTTCACTCTTCACTGCCTATCACAGTCTCGGAGGCCATGGAATGCCCAGGTGGCACAAACCCCCCCCAAATGACCCCATTTTGGAAAGTAGACACCCAAAGCTATTTGCTGAGCGGTATAGTGAGTATTTTGCAGACCTCACTTTTTGTCACAAAGTTTTGAAAATTAAAAAAAGAAAAAAAAAATTTTTTTTTTTGTCTTTCTTCATTTTCAAAAACAAATGAGAGCTGCAAAATACTCACCATGCCTCTCAGCAAATAGCTATAGCTATGCAATATATCATTTAGTGACAACTTTGTGCAAAAAAAAAAAAATAATAAATTGTCACTTTCCCGCAACTTGTGTCAAAATATAAAATATTCCATGGACTCAACATGCCTCTCAGCAAATAGCTTGGGGTGTCTACTTTCCAAAATGGGGTCATTTGGGGGGGGTTTGTGCCATCTGGGCATTTTATGGCCTTCAAAACTGTGATAGGCAGTGAGGAGTAAAATCAAAAATGTACGCCCTTAGAAATCCTGAAGGCAGTGATTGGTTTTCGGGGCCCCGTATGCGGCTAGGCTCCCAAAAAGTCCCACACATGTGGTATCCCCATACTCAGGAGAAGCAGCTAAATGTATTTTGGGGTGCAATTCCACATATGCCCATGGCCTGTGTGAGCAATATATCATTTAGTGACAACTTTTTGTAATTTTTTTTTTTTTTTTGTCATTATTCAATCACTTGGGACAAAAAAAATGAATATTCAATGGGCTCAACATGCCTCTCAGCAATTTCCTTGGGGTGTCTACTTTCCAAAATGGGGTCATTTGTGGGGGTTTTGTACTGCCCTGCCATTTTAGCACCTCAAGAAACGACATAAGCAAGCATAAATTAAAGGCTGTGTAAATTCCAGAAAATGTACCCTAGATTGTAGGCGCTATAACTTTTGCGCAAACCAATAAATATACACTTATTGACATTTTTTTTACCAAAGACATGTGGCCAAATACATTTTGGCCTAAATGTATGACTAAAATTGAGTTTATTGGATTTTTTTTAGAACAAAAAGTAGAAAATATCATTTTTTTTCAAAATTTTCGGTCTTTTTCCGTGTATAGCGCAAAAAATAAAAACGGCAGAGGTGATCAAATACCATCAAAAGAAAGCTCTATTTGTGGGAAGAAAAGGACGCAAATTTCGTTTGGGTACAGCATTGCATGACCGCGCAATTAGCAGTTAAAGCGACGCAGTGCCAAATTGTAAAAAGTGCTCTGGTCAGGAAGGGGGTAAATCCTTCCGGGGCTGAAGTGGTTAATCAGGTGCAAGTCCTGCCCCTTCACAGAGATGTCTAAGACCATGCATCTCCCTATCTCTACCTCAATTACCCGCCGGCACGTTACCATACCAGAAAAAAGGACTGCAACTCCGCTGTAAGGCTCGGCCCCAAGAGACCAAAATCAGGGCCCACATCTCCACTCCTTCTTTGCCAGATGTATATCGGCCAGACTACTCAGATGGGTTTCTTGCAAAAACAAAATGTCAGCATCAAACTCGCTGAGCAAAAATAAGGCCATATGGCGAGCACTTACTGATCTTAAGCTGGCAACATTAATGGTTGCCACTTTTAACGGAGTGGGAACTGCCATTAGGGTAGTTGAGGCAGCCGTTTCTTAGCCTGACTACTCCCTCTTCCTGGAGAACCAGCGCGCTTCCTTGCACCCTGGCACTCATCATCCATAGAGGATGCAGAACTGAACGAGTCCCATTCATCCTCATCATCATCATCAGACAGGACCTTAAACTTATTTTCCAAAGGCAAAACTTTAGGACTTAAGGGTAACTGAACCCATTTTTTTCTTCCTTTTGCCCCTCCTCCTCCTATCCTCCAACCACTCCATATCATCCTTAGACAAACCAGACTCAACAGCCTCCCCACACCTATCCTCCCCTTCACCCCCTCCCCCCCACTCCCCCTTCCTTATCTACCACCAGGCCAATCTCTCCACCATCCTCCCCATTCCTCTGCGCCCCACGAACCTCAATAGAAACCCTGCAGCGTCGGGGGAGGGGGACTGGCACTGCACCTGACGCACCTGCCTCAGCACCTCTTGCTGCCTCTGCAATTTTAGAAGACACAGACACAGAAGGATTGGACACATTCTTGGCAACTGATACCTTACCTACAGACTGGGAAGACACTGACACACTAGGTAAACGCACAGACTGGGGCACCACAGACTGGGGAGACACATTAGGTATTGGCACAGACTGGGGCACCACAGACAGGGGAGACACATTAGGTATTAGCACAGACTCAGATGGACTCACAGGCTCCCCAGCTGCTGAGCTCCGAGCATCCTCCATGTCCAGGCGGAAGAACTCTCTCATGAGCTCAGGATTGTTGTGCATTGCCTCAGGACACTGACTGTAAGGATGTCCCACCGCATTGCACAGATTGCTCCTGATGATTATGATTCTGAGGGGTTCTCACCATCACTGCGCTGGGTTCCTGCATCTCCGTGAGTCCGATTCCCCTCATTTCTATCTTACATAGTTACATAGTAGGTGAGGTTGAAAAAAGACACAAGTCTATCAAGTCCAACCTATGTGTGTGATTATATGTCATATTACATTATATATCTCTGTATGTTGTGTGATTATATGTCAGTATTACATTATATATCTCTGTATGTTGTGTAGGGATGAGCCGAACACCCCCCGGTTCGGTTCGCACCAGAACCCGCGAACGGACCGAAAGTTCGCACGAACGTTAGAACCCCATTGACGTCTATGGGACTCGAACGTTCGAAATCAAAAGTGCTCATTTTAAAGGCTAATTTGCATGGTATTGTCCTAAAAAGGGTTTGGGGACCTGGGTCCTACCCCAGGGGACATGTATCAATGCAAAAAAAACGTTTAAAAACGGCCGTTTTTTCGGGAGCAGTGATTTTAATGATGCTTAAAGTAAAAAAAAAAAAAGTGAAATATTCCTTTAAATATCGTACCTGGGGGGTGTCTATAGTATGCCTGTAAAGTGACCCGTGTTTCCCATGTTTAGAACAGTCCCTGCACCAAATGTCATTTTTAAAGGAAAAAATCTCATTTAAAACTGCTTGCGGGTTTAATGTAATGTCGTGTCATGGCAATATGGATGAAAATCAGTGAGACAAACGGCATGGGTACCCCCCAGTCCATTACCAGGCCCTTTGGGTCTTGTATGGATATTAAGGGGAACCCCGCACCCAAATTAAAATAAGGAAAGGTGTGGGGCCACCAGGCCCTATATACTCTGAACAGCAGTATACAGGCGGTGCAAACAAGACAGGGACTGTAGGTTTGTTGTTAAGTAGAATCTGTTTGTAATTTTGAACATTTTTAACGTGTTTAGCTCCAGCCAAAAAATCTTTTCTAAGCTTTTTGGAAAACATAGGGAAGGGTTATCACCCCTGTGACATTTGTTTTGCTGTCTTTCCTCCTCTTCAGAAGATTTCACCTCACTTTTTTGTCCCAATGAAAAATGTTTTTTGAAAATTTGGGTTTTTTTGTGGAACAAGGATTGGAAAGCATCAGTGGAAAGGAGAACTTGTTTTCCCATATTAACTCTTACAGGAGAGAATTTCCCTTCCTAGGGGTAGATTTCATCTCACTTCCTGTTGTCTCCTTCCGTTTGCAAGTAGGAGTCGTTTGTAAGTTAGATGTTTGAAAGTAGGGTCCTGCCCTATATACTCAGCAGAAATTTGGGCCTTAGGTGTTGCTGTGGCCACAACACTGTAAGCCCTCACAGGGCCCTGCTGTGAAATATTAGATCAAGAATTGTAATTACATGCCCCTGTTGAACAGGAGCTGAAAAATTAGGCCTTAGGCACTGGTGCTGGTGCCACAACACTGCAACCCCTCACAGACACTCTAGTTGGAACGCAGGAACGAGCCCTGCTGCAAAGTATTGCTTCAAAAATTGTAATTACACGTCCCTGTTAGACAGGGGCAGAAAAATTGGGCCTTAGGCACTGGTGCTGGTGCCACAACACTGCAACCCCTCACAGACACTCTAGTTGGAACGCAGGAACGAGCCCTGCTGCAAAGTATTGCTTCAAAAATTGTAATTACACGCCCCTGTTAGACAGGGGCAGAAAAATTGGGCCTTAGGCACTGGTGCTGGTGCCACAACACTGCAACCCCTCACAGACACTCTAGTTGGAACGCAGGAACGAGCCCTGCTGCAAAGTATTGCATCAAAAATTGTAATTACACGCCCCTGTTAGACAGGGGCAGAAAAATTGGGCCTTAGGCACTGGTGCTGGTGCCACAACACTGCAACCCCTCACAGACACTCTAGTTGGAACGCAGGAACGAGCCCTGCTGCAAAGTATTACATCAAAAATTGTATTTACACGCCCCTGTTAAACAGGGGCTGAAAAATTGTGCCTTAGGCACTGGTGGTGGCGCCCAGAACCAAAAATGTTCTTACAAGCTATCAGCGTGATGATTGAGGAGGAAGAGGATAATTACTCAGGGATAGTCACTCAGCATCAGCATAGGCAGTCTTTGAAGGGATCTGAGATTTCAAAAAAAATTATTCGGTTACATCAGCATCAGGTGCTTGGTAGCTGGTGGTGATCCAAGACTCATTCATTTTTATGAAGGTCAGTCGATCGACCGAGTCGGTGGACAGACGCACCCTGTGATCGGTTACCACGCCTCCAGCAGCACTGAATGTGCGTTCCGAAAGAACGCTGGATGCAGGACAGGCCAGTAGCTCAATTGCATACTGTGCAAGCTCTGGCCAGTGATCCATCCTCAAGACCCAGTAACCCAGAGGATTTTCGGTGGGAAAGGTGTCCAAGTCAGATCTTGCCCCTAGGTATTCCTGCACCATGTAAAACAGACGCTGGCGATGGTTGCTGGAACCGATCATACCTTGGGGCTGCGGACCAAAAAATTGTCTGAACGCATCGGTCAGACGGCCACCTTCTCCACCGCTCCTTCTTTGACTGACCGAAGCCTCAGCAACACGTTGTCCAGAAACAGGAGTTTGTAACCTCCCAGTCTCTGGGAACGCGTTGCACAGACCTTTCTGCAAGGCCTCCCGAAGATGTTTCATCCTCTGCTCCCTCTGCGATGGCAAGATAAGGTCCGCAACCTTACCCTTGTAACGTGGATCAAGGAGGGTTGCCAGCCAGTATTGGTCCTTCTCCTTGATACCACGAATACGAGGATCCTTACGCAGGCTTTGCAGGATCAGGGAGGCCATGCAGCGTAGGTTTGCTGAGGCATTCGGTCCGGAGTCCTCTGGGTCACTAAGAACGACATGGTCCGCAGCCACCTCCTCCCAGCCACGTACAAGTCCATGTGTTTCTTGGGACTGATCCCTTAAAGACTGCTGCTGATGCTGAGTGCCAGGCTCCACCTCCATACTGACACAATCTTCCTCCTCCTCCTCTTCCTCCTCGTCCTCTTCCTGTGTGATCGGCGGGCACGCAGGAACACTGTCTGGATAAAGGGGGCCTTGAGAGCTAAGGAAGTCCTCCTCTTCCTGCCTCTGTTCTGCCTCAAGTGCCCTGTCCATTATTCCACGCAGCGTGTGCTCCAACAGGTGGACAAGGGGGACAGTGTCACTGATGCATGCACTGTCACTGCTCACCATCCTCGTGGCCTCCTCGAATGGTGACAGGACAGTGCATGCATCCCTGATCATGGCCCACTGGCGTGGGGAAAAAAAACCAAGCTCCCCTGACCCTGTCCTGGTGCCATAGTCGCACAGGTACTCATTGATGGCCCTCTGCTGCGTGTGCAGCCGCTGCAGCATGGCCAACGTTGAGTTCCACCTGGTGGGCATGTCACAGATTAGGCGGTTCTTGGGCAGGTTAAACTCCTTTTGGAGGTCCGTCAGCCGAGCACTGGCATTATATGACCGGCGGAAATGCACACAGACTTTCCTGGCCTGCCTCAGGACATCCTGTAAGCCCGGGTACCTGCCCAAGAACCGCTGCACCACCAAGTTAAGGACGTGAGCCAAACAGGGCACATGGGTCATTTGTCCCTGTCGGAGGGCAGAGAGGAGGTTGGTGCCATTGTCGCAAACCACCATTCCTGCCTTAAGTTGGCGTGGCGTCAACCACCTCTGAACCTGCCCCTGCAGAGCTGACAGAACCTCTGCCCCAGTGTGGCTCCTGTCCCCCAAGCACACCAGCTCAAGCACCGCATGGCATCTTTTGGCCTGCGTACTTGCGTAGCCCCTTGAACGCCTACGGAGCACCGCTGGTTCCGAGGAAGAGGCCATGGAGGAAGAAGAAGAGGAGGGGGTGGAGGAGAGAGGTGTGTCACAATCAGCATTTTGGAGGCGTGGTGGCGGAACAACCTCCAACACTACTGCACCTTGTCCTGCATCCTTCCCAGCTGCCAGCAGAGTCACCCAATGCGCCGTGAAACTTAGGTAACGTCCCTGTCCATGCCTGCTGGACCATGAGTCAGCGGTAATATGCACCTTACCGCTGACCGCCCTGTCCAGCGAGGCATGGACATTGCCTTCCACATGCCGGTAGAGAGCCGGAATCGCCTTCCGTGAGAAAAAGTGGCGTTTGGGTACCTGCCACTGAGGAACCGCACATTCCACAAACTCACGGAAGGGGGCAGAGTCTACCAACTGAAAAGGCAGCAGTTGAAGTGCTAGCAATTTTGCCAAGCTAGCATTCAACCGCTGGGCATGTGGATGGCTGGGAGCAAACTTCTTTCGGCGGTGCAGCAGCTGGGGCAGGGAAATTTGCCTGGTACAATCTGACGTCGGTGTACCAAAAGCAGATTGCCCCCAAGTACTTGGCTGTGACACACCTAATTCTACACCTTCATTCCTCTCACTGCAGGTCTCAGAGAGGACTGAAGGTCTAGTGGGGTTGGAAATCTCAGCTGATGAGGAGCAAGGAGAGATCCTCTTTGTTCTTTGGTGTGGGTCTTTTAGATACGCTTGCCAACGAACTGCATGGCAGGTCAACATATGTCTGGTCAAGCATGTGGTACCCAAGCGGGAGATGTTTTGGCCACGCGAGATACGCTTGAGACATATGTTGCAAATAGCAGCGGTGCGATCTGATGCACTCGTCTCAAAAAAGGCCCACACCAAAGAACTTTTTGAATAACGCGCAGAGACTGCAGCGCCCTGCACATGTGGAGCTTTGGGGTGTGATGCAGTCAATGTGCTGCCCTTAGGCTGGCCCCTGGAGGGCATCCTGCCTCGTTGGTGATGTGCTGCCGCCTCCTCCTCCTCCTCCTCCTCCTCCTCCTCTCTCCTATCAGGCACCCACGTTGAGTCAGTGACCTCATCATCCCCTCCCTCCTCATCACTGGAGCAAACCTGGCAGTATGCTGCAGCAGGGGGAGCATGACTGCCAGATTGCTGTCCTTCTTGGGCACCCCCTCTGTCCGTGCTCATGTTACTGCCTTCATCGAGCTCAGTATCGTCATCAGAGCCTTCCAAACGCTGGGCATCCTCCTGGAGCATGTACCCAACACTGTGGTCAAACAGTTCGAGGGAATCCTCATGAGGACATGGTGGAGCTAGGGAAGGAGTCACTGATGACATTGAGCTGAGGGAAGAGGCCGCTGCTTTGCCAGACAAAGCACCCTGGGCATGGGTGAGAGAGGATGAGGAGGATGAGGACGGCTTGGTCATCCACTCGACCAAGTCTTCCGCATGTTGCGGCTCAACACGGCCAGCTGCCGAAAAAAAGGCCAAGCGTGTCCCATGGCCACGTGCTGATGAGGATGCACCGTCTCCACGACCAGCACTAGACACAGAGCCTGCTTGCCCTCTCTTATTGGCTTGTGACTGTCTGCCTCTCCTTCTTGGCCTTCCAGACATACTAATGGCCTGTAGCTGCACTAAGCTGGGATAGAACACCTGTAATTTTCTTCAAGTAGCTTTATATACTGTAACCAGACAAGCCTGCCTGTCAGTAGGAAGATAACAGGAACGGATCTAGCTAAACTGAATACAGTGTGTATATATACATACAACACCTGGGATGCATATATATACACAATACACTGTAAGTGCAGCTAACTGACTGACTGTTCTGCCTAATCTATCTAACTCAAATCAAATGACACTGTCTCTCTCTCTCTCTCTCTCTCTCTATCTCTCAGCACACCGGAACACACACTACACAGGGCCGCCGTGCAGGCGGCCTTATATAGTGTGGGGTGTGTACTAAATCCCCTGAGCCATAATTGGCCAAAGCCACCCTGGCTTTGGCCAATTACAGCTCTCTCTACTGACGGCGCTGTGATTGGCCAAGCATGCGGGTCATAGTGCATGCTTGGCCAATCATCAGCCAGCAATGCACTGCGATGCCGCAGTGAATTATGGGCCGTGACGCGCCACACGAATTTAGCGCGAACGGCCCATAACGTTCGCAATTCGGCGAACGATCAAACAGCCGATGTTCGAGTCGAACATGGGTTCGACTCGAACACGAAGCTCATCCCTAATGTTGTGTGATTATATGTCATATTACATTATATATCCTGTATGTTGTGTGATTATATGTCATATTACATTATATATCTCTGTATGTTGTGTGATTATATGTCATATTACATTATATATCCTGTATGTTGTGTGATTATATGTCATATTACATTATATATCTCTGTATGTTGTGTGATTATATGTCATATTACATTATATATCTCTGTATGTTGTGTGATTATATGTCATATTACATTATATATCTCTGTATGTTGTGTGATTATATGTCATATTACATTATATATCTCTGTATGTTGTGTGATTATATGTCATATTACATTATATATCTCTGTATGTTGTGTGATTATATGTCATATTACATTATATATCTCTGTATGTTGTGTGATTATATGTCATATTACATTATATATCCTGTATGTTGTGTGATTATATGTCATATTACATTATATATCTCTGTATGTTGTGTGATTATATGTCATATTACATTATATATCTCTGTATGTTGTGTGATTATATGTCATATTACATTATATATCTCTGTATGTTGTGTGATTATATGTCATATTACATTATATATCCTGTATGTTGTGTGATTATATGTCATATTACATTATATATCTCTGTATGTTGTGTGATTATATGTCATATTACATTATATATCCTGTATGTTGTGTGATTATATGTCATATTACATTATATATCCTGTATGTTGTGTGATTATATGTCATATTACATTATATATCTCTGTATGTTGTGTGATTATATGTCATATTACATTATATATCTCTGTATGTTGTGTGATTATATGTCATATTACATTATATATCTCTGTATGTTGTGTGATTATATGTCATATTACATTATATATCTCTGTATGTTGTGTGATTATATGTCATATTACATTATATATCTCTGTATGTTGTGTGATTATATGTCATATTACATTATATATCTCTGTATGTTGTGTGATTATATGTCATATTACATTATATATCTCTGTATGTTGTGTGATTATATGTCATATTACATTATATATCTCTGTATGTTGTGTGATTATATGTCATATTACATTATATATCCTGTATGTTGTGTGATTATATGTCATATTACATTATATATCTCTGTATGTTGTGTGATTATATGTCAGTATTACATTATATATCCTGTATGTTGTGTGATTATATGTCATATTACATTATATATCCTGTATGTTGTGTGATTATATGTCATATTACATTATATATCTCTGTATGTTGTGTGATTATATGTCATATTACATTATATATCCTGTATGTTGTGTGATTATATGTCATATTACATTATATATCTCTGTATGTTGTGTGATTATATGTCATATTACATTATATATCTCTGTATGTTGTGTGATTATATGTCATATTACATTATATATCTCTGTATGTTGTGTGATTATATGTCATATTACATTATATATCTCTGTATGTTGTGTGATTATATGTCATATTACATTATATATCTCTGTATGTTGTGTGATTATATGTCATATTACATTATATATCTCTGTATGTTGTGTGATTATATGTCATATTACATTATATATCCTGTATGTTGTGTGATTATATGTCATATTACATTATATATCCTGTATGTTGTGTGATTATATGTCAGTATTACATTATATATCCTGTATGTTGTGTGATTATATGTCATATTACATTATATATCCTGTATGTTGTGTGATTATATGTCATATTACATTATATATCTCTGTATGTTGTGTGATTATATGTCATATTACATTATATATCTCTGTATGTTGTGTGATTATATGTCATATTACATTATATATCCCTGTATGTTGTGTGATTATATGTCATATTACATTATATATCTCTGTATGTTGTGTGATTATATGTCATATTACATTATATATCCTGTATGTTGTGTGATTATATGTCATATTACATTATATATCCTGTATGTTGTGTGATTATATGTCAGTATTACATTATATATCTCTGTATGTTGTGGTCATTCAGGTGATTATCTAATAGTTTCTTGAAGCTATCAATGCTCCCCGCTGAGACCACCGCCTGTGGAAGGGAATTCCACATCCTTGCCGCTCTTACAGTAAAGAACCCTCTACATAGTTTAAGGTTAAACCTCTTTTCTTCTAATTGTAATGAGTGGCCACGAGTCTTATTAAACTCTCTTCTGCGAAAAAGTTTTATCCCTATTGTGGGGTCACCAGTCCGGTATTTGTATATTGTGGGGTCACCAGTCCGGTATTTGTATATTGTGGGGTCACCAGTCCGGTATTTATATATTGTGGGGTCACCAGTCCGGTATTTATATATTGTGGGGTCACCAGTCCGGTATTTGTATATTGTGGGGTCACCAGTCCGGTATTTGTATATTGTGGGGTCACCAGTCCGGTATTTGTATATTGTGGGGTCACCAGTCCGGTATTTGTATATTGTGGGGTCACCAGTCCGGTATTTATATACTGTGGGGTCACCAGTCCGGTATTTGTATATTGTGGGGTCACCAGTCCGGTATTTGTATATTGTGGGGTCACCAGTCCGGTATTTATATATTGTGGGGTCACCAGTCCGGTATTTATATATTGTGGGGTCACCAGTCCGGTATTTGTAAATTGAAATCATATCCCCTCTCAAGCGTCTACCTGACACATTTCCATGTTCATTTCTCTGTTATATCTTGTAACCATTTTATAGATGATGTCTATGCATCAACCCGTGAAGAGTGTGACTGAACTGATGAAACGCGTTGGATCACCATAGATGCTATGACACATTTACCATGGACTATCTGATGACTGTATGGAATGAATTTGTACATTTTTGCCAGCTGTTTGGCACTGACACCTTTTCCCGGTTCTATTGCCGGTATTTACTCCATAAGTCTGTACTATGATTTTATTACTGGCTGTTTATGTCCAATGAGGACGGAGGTGCCTCACACAGAACTACCAATCATACATGGCTGAGACCTCACTGGCTGCATGCTTGCTGTGCGGGGTATTGGATTGCTATGGGGACAGCAATGACAGTTTATCTCAGCAGTCCCATAGTGAGACCCTCTTACCTGCCACATGTCTTTAGGCCACACCCACTCTGAGATAATTGCAGCGTCAGAAGGGAGACTGCTCCATGAGGTGCAGCTTTCCTGAGAACTTCCCAGAGATCGGAACGTAATATTTCCATGGGGGGAGTGGTGATTTTTGGTGCACTTTCCTCCAATCAGAGGGAGGAGTGCGGGGGGGGGGTCATTATAAACAGTTTACAGAGCATGGCAGAGCTCCATCCCCCCCCTCTGTGTTCTGCTGTCTTCAGATCCAGATCAATAATCTCTTCCCTCCCCGTCTGCACTCAGCCCGGAACTTCCCTGTCCCTGGATCTGCAGGGGGACGTCTGTATACCAGACCGGGGGCCACTGGGGGCCACTGGGGGCCACGGGGCAGAGGCCACCAAACTGGTGAGTAGCAGACAGTGAGATCTTCTTCTGTGAGCGGCATTGTGTGCAATGGCTTCTGGGGGAGGGGGTGAGATACAGGGTTCCTTCCATAGACAATACTCCCCTTATCATTCCTTCCCGGGACAATACCCCCTTATCATTCCTTCCCGGGACAATACCCCCTTATCATTCCTTCCCGGGACAATACCCCCCTTATCATTCCTTCCCGTGAAAATACCCCCCCTTATCATTCCTTCCCGGGACAATACCCCCCTTATCATTCCTTCCCGGGACAATACCCCCCCTTATCATTCCTTCCCGGGACAATACCCCCTTATCATCCCTTCCCGGGACAATACCCCCTTATCATTCCTTCCCGGGACAATACCCCCCCTTATCATTCCTTCCCGGGACAATACCCCCTTATCATCCCTTCCCGGGACAATACCCCCCTTATCATTCCTTCCCGGGACAATACCCCCCCTTATCATTCCTTCCCGGGACAATACCCCCTTATCATCCCTTCCCGGGACAATACCCCCTTATCATTCCTTCCCGGGACAATACCCCCTTATCATTCCTTCCCGGGACAATACCCCCTTATCATTCCTTCCCGGGTCAATACCCCCCTTATCATTCCTTCCCGGGACAATACCCCCTTATCATTCCTTCCCGGGACAATACCCCCCCCTTATCATTCCTTCCCGGGACAATACCCCCTTATCATTCCTCCCGGGACAATACCCCCCTTATCATTCCTTCCCGGGACAATACCCCCCTTATCATTCCTTCCCGGGACAATACCCCCTTATCATTCCCTCCCGGGACAATACCCCCCCTTATCATTCCTTCCCGGGACAATACCCCCTTATCATTCCCTCCCGGGACAATACCCCCCCTTATCATTCCTTCCCGGGACAATACCCCCTTATCATTCCCTCCCGGGACAATACCCCCTTATCATTCCTCCCGGGACAATACCCCCTTATCATTCCTTCCCGGGACAATACCCCCCTTATCATTCCTTCCCGGGACAATACTCCCCTTATCATTCCTTCCCGGGACAATACCCCCCTTATCATTCCTTCCCGGGACAATACCCCCCTTATCATTCCTCCCGGGACAATACCCCCTTATCATTCCTTCCCGGGACAATACCCCCTTATCATTCCTTCCCGGGACAATACCGCCTTATCATTCATCCCGGGACAATACCCCCTTATCATTCCTTCCCGGGACAATACCCCCCTTATCATTCCTTCCCGGGACAATACCCCCCTTATCATTCCTCCCGGGACAATACCCCCTTATCATTCCTTCCCGGGACAATACCCCCTTATCATTCCTTCCCGGGACAATACCGCCTTATCATTCATCCCGGGACAATACCCCCTTATCATTCCTTCCCGGGACAATACCCCCCCTTATCATTCCTTCCCGGGACAATACTCCCCTTATCATTCCTTCCCGGGACAATACCCCCTTATCATTCCTTCCCGGGACAATACCCCCTTATCATTCCTTCCCGGGACAATACCCCCCCTTATCATTCCTTCCCGGGACAATACTCCCCTTATCATTCCTTCCCGGGACAATACCCCCCCTTATCATTCCTTCCCGGGACAATACCCCCTTATCATTCCTCCCGGGACAATACCCCCCTTATCATTCCTTCCCGGGACAATACCCCCTTATCATTCCTTCCCGGGACAATACCCCCCTTATCATTCCTTCCCGGGACAATACCCCCCTTATCATTCCTTCCCGGGACAATACCCCCTTATCATTCCTTCCCGGGACAATACCCCCCTTATCATTCCTTCCCGGGACAATACCCCCTTATCATTCCTTCCCGGGACAATACCCCCCTTATCATTCCTTCCCGGGACAATACCCCCTTATCATTCCTTCCCGGGACAATACCCCCTTATCATTCCTTCCCGGGACAATACCCCCCTTATCATTCCTCCCCGGGACAATACCCCCTTATCATTCCTTCCCGGGACAATACCCCCCCTTATCATTCCTTCCCGGGACAATACCCCCCTTATCATTCCTTCCCGGGACAATACCCCCTTATCATTCCTCCCGGGACAATACCCCCTTATCATTCCTTCCCGGGACAATACCCCCCCTTATCATTCCTTCCCGGGACAATACCCCCTTATCATACCTTCCCGGGACAATACCCCCCTTATCATTCCTTCCCGGGACAATACCCCCTTATCATTCCTTCCCGGGACAATACCCCCTTATCATTCCTTCCCGGGACAATACCCCCTTATCATTCCTTCCCGGGACAATACCCCCCTTATCATTCCTTCCCGGGACAATACCCCCTTATCATTCCTTCCCGGGACAATACCCCCCCTTATCATTCCTTCCCGGGACAATACTCCCTTATCATTCCTTCCCGGGACAATACCCCCCTTATCATTCCTCCCGGGACAATACCCCCCCTTATCATTCCTTCCCGGGACAATACCCCCTTATCATTCCTTCCCGGGACAATACCCCCTTATCATTCCTTCCCGGGACAATACCCCCCTATCATTCCTTCCCGGGACAATATCCCCCCTTATCATTCCTTCCCGGGACAATACCCCCTTATCATTCCTTCCCGGAACAATACCCCCTTATCATTCCTTCCCGGGACAATACCCCCTTATCATTCCTTCCCGGGACAATATCCCCCCTTATCATTCCTTCCCGGGACAATACCCCCTTATCATTCCTTCCCGGGACAATACCCCCCCTTATCATTCCTTCCCGGGACAATACCCCCTTATCATTCCTTCCCGGGACAATACCCCCCTTATCATTCCTTCCCGGGACAATACTCCCCTTATCATTCCTTACCGGGACAATACCCCCTTATCATTCCTCCCGGGACAATACCCCCCCTTATCATTCCTCCCCGGGACAATACCCCCTTATCATTCCTTCCCGGAACAATACCCCCTTATCATTCCTTTCCGGGACAATACCCCCTTATCATTCCTTCCCGGGACAATACTCCCCTTATCATTCCTTACCGGGACAATACCCCCCTTATCATTCCTTCCCGGGACAATACCCCCTTATCATTCCTTCCCGGGACAATACCCCCTTATCATTCCTTCCCGGGACAATATCCCCCCTTATCATTCCTTCCCGGGACAATACCCCCTTATCATTCCTCCCGGGACAATACCCCCCCTTATCATTCCTCCCCGGGACAATACCCCCTTATCATTCCTTCCCGGAACAATACCCCCTTATCATTCCTTCCCGGGACAATACCCCCTTATCATTCCTTCCCGGGACAATATCCCCCCTTATCATTCCTTCCCGGGACAATACCCCCTTATCATTCCTTTCCGGGACAATACCCCCTTATCATTCCTTCCCGGGACAATACTCCCCTTATCATTCCTTACCGGGACAATACCCCCTTATCATTCCTCCCGGGACAATACCCCCCCTTATCATTCCTTCCCGGGACAATACCCCCTTATCATTCCTTCCCGGGACAATACCCCCTTATCATTCCTCCCGGGACAATACCCCCTTATCATTCCTTCCCGGGACAATACCCCCCTTATCATTCCTTCCCGGGACAATACCCCCTTATCATTCCTTCCCGGGACAATACCCCCCCTTATCATTCCTTCCCGGGACAATACCCCCTTATCATTCCTTCCCGGGACAATACCCCCTTATCATTCCTCCCGGGACAATACCCCCTTATCATTCCTTCCCGGGACAATACCCCCCTTATCATTCCTTCCCGGGACAATACTCCCCTTATCATTCCTTCCCGGGACAATACCCCCCTTATCATTCCTTCCCGGGACAATACCCCCCTTATCATTCCTTCCCGGGACAATACCCCCTTATCATTCCTTCCCGGGACAATACCCCCCCTTATCATTCCTTCCCGGGACAATACCCCCCCTTATCATTCCTTCCCGGGACAATACCCCCTTATCCGGGACAATACCCCCTTATCATTCCTTCCCGGGACAATACCCCCTTATCATTCCTTCCCGGGACAATACCCCCCTTATCATTCCTTCCCGGGACAATACCCCCCTTATCATTCCTTCCCGGGACAATACCCCCTTATCCGGGACAATACCCCCTTATCATTCCTCCCGGGACAATACCCCCTTATCATTCCTTCCCAGGACAATACCCCCTTATCATACCTTCCCGGGACAATACTCCCCTTATCATTCCTTCCCGGGACAATACCCCCTTATCATTCCTTCCCGGGACAATACCCCCCTTATCATTCCTTCCCGGGACAATACTCCCTTATCATTCCTTCCCGGGACAATACCCCCCCCTTATCATTCCTTCCCGGGACAATACCCCCTTATCATTCCTTCCCGGGACAATACCCCCCCTTATCATTCCTTCCCGGGACAATACCCCCCCTTATCATTCCTTCCCGGGACAATACCCCCTTATCCGGGACAATACCCCCTTATCATTCCTTCCCGGGACAATACCCCCTTATCATTCCTTCCCGGGACAATACCCCCCTTATCATTCCTTCCCGGGACAATACCCCCCTTATCATTCCTCCCGGGACAATACCCCCTTATCATTCCTTCCCGGGACAATACCCCCTTATCATTCCTTCCCGGGACAATACCCCCTTATCATTCCTCCCGGGACAATACCCCCCTTATCATTCCTTCCCGGGACAATACCCCCTTATCATTCCTTCCCGGGACAATACCCCCCCTTATCATTCCTTCCCGGGACAATACCCCCTTATCATTCCTCCCGGGACAATACCCCCCTTATCATTCCTTCCCGGGACAATACCCCCCTTATCATTCCTTCCCGGGACAATACCCCCCTTATCATTCCTTCCCGGGACAATACCCCCTTATCATTCCTTCCCGGGACAATACCCCCTTATCATTCCTTCCCGGGACAATACCCCCCTTATCATTCCTTCCCGGGACAATACCCCCTTATCATTCCTTCCCGGGACAATACCCCCCTTATCATTCCTCCCCGGGACAATACCCCCCTTATCATTCCTCCCGGGACAATACCCCCCTTATCATTCCTTCCCGGGACAATACCCCCTTATCATTCCTTCCCGGGACAATACCCCCCTTATCATTCCTTCCCGGGACAATACCCCCTTATCATTCCTTCCCGGGACAATACCCCCCTTATCATTCCTTCCCGGGACATACCCCCCTTATCATTCCTTCCCGGGACAATACCCCCCTTATCATTCCTTCCCGGGACAATACCCCCCTTATCATTCCTTCCCGGGACAATACCCCCCTTATCATTCCTTCCCGGGACAATACCCCCTTATCATTCCTTCCCGGGACAATACCCCCCTTATCATTCCTTCCCGGGACAATACCCCCTTATCATTCCTTCCCGGGACAATACCCCCCTTATCATTCCTTCCCGGGACAATACCCCCTTATCATTCCTTCCCGGGACAATACCCCCCTTATCATTCCTTCCCAGGACAATACCCCCCCTTATCATTCCTTCCCGGGACAATACCCCCCTTATCATTCCTTCCCGGGACAATATCCCCCTTATCATTCCTTCCCAGGACAATACCCCCCCTTATCATTCCTTCCCGGGACAATACCCCCTTATCATTCCTTCCCGGGACAATACCCCCCCTTATCATTCCTTCCCGGGACAATACCCCCCTTATCATTCCTTCCCGGGACATACCCCCCTTATCATTCCTTCCCGGGACACTACCCCCCTTATCATTCCTTCCCGGGACACTACCCCCCTTATCATTCCTTCCCGGGACAATACCCCCCCTTATCATTCCTTCCCGGGACAATACCCCCCCTTATCATTCCTTCCCGGGACAATACCCCCCCTTATCATTCCTTCCCGGGACAATACCCCCCCTTATCATTCCTTCCCGGAACAATACCCCCCCTTATCATTCCTTCCCGGGACAATACCCCCCCTTATCATTCCTTCCCGGGACAATACCCCCTTATCATTCCTTACCGGGACAATACCCCCTTATCATTCCTTCCCGGGACAATACCCCCTTATCATTCCTTCCCGGGACAATACCCCCCCTTATCATTCCTTCCCGGGACAATACCCCCTTATCATTCCTTACCGGGACAATACCCCCTTATCATTCCTTACCGGGACAATACCCCCTTATCATTCCTTCCTGGGACAATACCCCCTTATCATTCCTTCCCAGGACAATACCCCCCTTATCATTCCTTCCCGGGACAATACCCCCCTTATCATTCCTTCCCGGGACAATACCCCCTTATCATTCCTTCCCGGGACAATACCCCCTTATCATTCCTCCCGGGACAATACCCCCTTATCATTCCTTCCCGGGACAATACCCCCCTTATCATTCCTCCCGGGACAATACCCCCCTTATCATTCCTTCCCGGGACAATACCCCCTTATCATTCCTCCCGGGACAGGGGGGACTCTGGCTGGGATTTGCTCTGGGTTGGGGGGGAGTCAGAGTTGGGGGGCTCTGGCTGGGATTTGCTCGGGGTTGGCGGGGGGAGTTGGGGTTGGGGGGGCTCTGGCTGGGATTTGCTCGGGGTTGGCGGGGGGAGTTGGGGTTGGGGGGGCTCCGGCTGGGATTTGCTCGGGGTTGGCGGGGGGAGTTGGGGTTGGGGGGGCTCCGGCTGGGATTTGCTCTGGGTTGGGGGGGGAGTCAGAGTTGGGGGGGCTCTGGCTGGGATTTGCTCGGGGTTGGCGGGGGGAGTTGGGGTTGGGGGGGCTCTGGCTGGGATTTGCTCGGGGTTGGCGGGGGGAGTTGGGGTTGGGGGGGAGTCAGAGTTGAGGGGGCTCTGGCTGGGATTTGCTCGGGGTTGGCGGGGGGAGTTGGGGTTGGGGGGGCTCTGGCTGGGATTTGCTCGGGGTTGGCGGGGGGAGTTGGGGTTGGGGGGGCTCTGGCTGGGATTTGCTCGGGGTTGGCGGGGGGAGTTGGGGTTGGGGGGGCTCTGGCTGGGATTTGCTCGGGGTTGGCGGGGGGAGTTGGGGTTGGGGGGGCTCTGGCTGGGATTTGCTCGGGGTTGGCGGGGGGAGTTGGGGTTGGGGGGGCTCTGGCTGGGATTTGCTCGGGGTTGGCGGGGGGAGTTGGGGTTGGGGGGGCTCTGGCTGGGATTTGATCGGGGGTGTCACTCTGCAGACGTTGCTCAGTGAAGAATGGAAAGTGAATTTCCCGTGAGTGAGAGAAGGAAATGGTGAGTGGAGGATGGGCGGTGTGTGCGAATGTCACCTAACACACCACATCTCACCCCTCACTGAGGACGACACGAGACCGGGGGGGACAGAGGTGAGTGCGCCCCGATCACTACTGGGGGTAGTGTACAGTCAGTATATATATATATATATAATCTGTATATAGCTATCTCTGTATATGGGGACTGTGTGATGGGTATGTATAATGTATACAGTGTATATATATGAGGGCTATGTGATGTAGATATATAATGTATTCAGTATATATATATATATATGTGGTATCTGCAATGTTAATGAACTTTCCATGGACATCCCGGGACAATATCTGTAATCCTGTCCCCCCATTTATTCTATTTGGAGGGTCCTATGTAACTGGGGGGGGTGTATATGGGGGGGGGTGTTTTATATTTTGGTAGTAAATAATCAATCATTGTTATTGTAATACTTGCTGTGATGTCATGATTGGTGAAGATAGAAGAGAGGATATTGAACGGAGATTACAATGTAGCCATACCCCCCCCCCCGGCAATCATTATCTCCGTGAGAAATGTTTCGGTCTCTCTGTAATATGACTTTATCTCTGAGAGAGATAAGATGAGAATCTATTGGACATTCCATTCCAAAACCGTGACCACTAATTAGAAGTTACTACATCCTTGCATGGCCATTAATACATATGGAGTTCCCCCCCATGGTCATTAATATGGAGTTGCCCTCCCTCACCATCATGGTCATTAATGTGGAGTTGCCCTCCCTCGCCATCATGGGCATTAATATGGAGTTGCCCTCCCTCGCCATCATGGGCATTAATATGGAGTTGCCCTCCCTCGCCATCATGGGCATTAATATGGAGTTGCCCTCCCTCGCCATCATGGGCATTAATATGGAGTTGCCCTCCCTCGCCATCATGGGCATTAATATGGAGTTGGCCTCCTTTGTGGTTTTAACAGCCCCCACTGTTCTGAGAAGGCTTTTCACAACATTTTGCCCAAAGAGCATTTGTGAGGTCAGGTACAGATGTTGGATGTGAAGACCGAAGACCTGGCTCTCAGTCAGCATTACAGATTATCCCAAAGGTGTTCAGTAGGGTTATGGTCAGGACTCTGTACAGGATACACAAGTTCCTCCACACCATACTGGTCAACCCATGTCTTTATGAAGCTGATCCGAACTGGTCAGACCTTGACTTTATGGAGCTGGTCCGAACTGGTCAGACCTTGACTTTATGGAGCTGGTCCGAACTGGTCAGACCTTGACTTTATGGAGCTGGTCCGAACTGGTCAGACCTTGACTTTATGGAGCTGGTTTAAACTGGTCTAACCTTCTTTTTTTTTTTTTTTTTGGAGCATGTTCGAACTGGTCAGACCATGTCTTTATGGAGCTGGTCCGAACTAGTCCCACCATGTATTTATGGGGCTGACTTTGTACACAGGGAGGGTACAGTCATGATAAAACAGAAAAGGATCTTCACAAACTGTTACCACAAAGTTGGAAGATCACAATTGTCTACACTGTCTTTGTATGATGGAGTATTACCAGGACCTTTCACTGAAGACACCTGAACCCCATCATGGAGGGGGGCATATGGTGTATATACATTGTTATAGAGGATGTTACTTCTACTTTGTTAGACGATTGATGGTGGTTATTTGTGGCTCGAATTGCCTGATCACAAAGGAGATAACTAGATGCAAGTGTGGTGCAATTTTCTGCACATGGTTGGCGGCAGAGATGCACCCTATACCGTGTGGATTGTTTTCAGCACTCATCCCCAAAAATCACTCCTCCCGCCAACCTACTGGGGTGTAATGAGCTGCTACACCATATCACATGTTAATATTTACGGTAATCGGTGTTACGTTCAGAAGGTGATGCAGCTGAGGGGAGCGATATTCTGCAGGACACACAACTTCCTCTCCAGAAAGTTCACTGAGGGACATGGTGGGAGCCTGATCAGGGTAGACAATGCTACAGTGTGACATCATGTAAGGGGATCTCTGCATACAGTAGGTAAGGCATTGGTAACAATCTCAATTCACAAGGATAAGGATCGTTATTTTCAGATATGCAACTCTCATTGGACTCAGCTGAAAATAAGTGTCACTCTAATAAAAATAAAGCTCCTTATCTCGGTGTGATAGCTTTGTGAATTGCATCTCTTTTGCATTTTCTTGTTCAGATGGTTAGAAATGGATATGACCACATACACGCTTTGTTGGGTCAGAGCGCATGTAATCTTCAATTTCATTATTACATCATCTTTACTGAACTTCATGAACCTCAGAGGAAATCGCACGACTTTCACCGCGTTCTGCAGCTTCACTGCTGAGAAATATAAGAGAATGGAGGTGATCGTCCTATGCGGCCGGTAAACCCCCCACCCAATCCTAACCCCCCCCACTCCCACATTGTGAAAATGTTGTGTGTTTGATGTTGGCTGGCCTGCGAGGGGAACCAAAACTGCATCAGATACATTCTCCTCACCACTTCCGGCAGGTGACAGAGATCAGACGCTTCTCAGGCTGCAATGTGTGAAAACAAAAGCTGCACGCAAAGCGGAATGTAAAAAAAACTCCCTCCTTTATTCATTCCACAACTTGTATATTTTTATACTGCTTCTATATCAGCATGAAATCTGTACTTATATTATCTACCTACAATCCCATGTATGGGAGCATAACCAGGCTGGGAGAGATCGGGTACTGCCAACCAGTCAGCCTCTATTGCCTAGCACAGTCATGATTTCAGGCATTGGGGGCTGAAAAGGAAAACAGGGGTGACCCAGGAAGCTTCAAAGATTTAGGCCTAAAAAATGGTGTCACTATAATGGCTGTGGAGGACCTTGTACTTTCATAGTGATCCCCACACTTTGGGTATCTCTACATTGACACTGAGATCCCACCTAGGAGGTCTCTGAACATTGACACTGAGATCCCATCCAGGAGGTCTCTGTACATTGACACTGAGATCCCATCCAGGAGGTCTCTGTACATTGACACTGAGATCCCACCCCGGAGGTCTCTATACATTAACACAGGGATTTTACCCAGGAAGTCTCTGTATATTGACACTGAGATCCCACCCAGTAGGTCTCTGAACATTGACACTGAGATCCCGCCCAGGAGGTGTCTGAACATTGACACTGAGATCCCACCCAGGAGGTCTCTGAACATTGACACTGAGATCCCACCCCGGAGGTCTCTTTACATTAACACAGGGATTTTACCCAGGAAGTCTCTGTATATTGACACTGAGATCCCACCCAGTAGGTCTCTGAACATTGACACTGAGATCCCGCCCAGGAGGTCTCTGAACATTGACACTGAGATCCCACCCAGGAGGTCTCCGAACATTGACACTGAGATCCCACCCCGGAGGTCTCTGTACATTAACAAAGGGATTTTACCCAGGAACTCTCTGTATATTGACACTGAGATCCCACCCCGGAGGTCTCTGTACATTGACACAGGAATTTTACCCAGGAAGTCTCTGTATATTGACACTGAGATCCCACCCAGTAGGTCTCTGTACATTGACACAGGGAGTTTACTCAGGAAGTCTCTGAACACTGACACTGAGATCCCACCCAGGAGGTCTCTGTACATTGACACTGAGATCCCGCCCAAGAGGTCTCTGTATATTGACACTAAGATCCCACCCAGTAGGTCTCTGTACATTGACACTGAGATCCCACACATGAGGTCTCTGAGCATTGACACTGAGATCTCACCCAGTAGGTCTCTGTACATTGATACTGAGATCCCACCCAGGAGGTCTCTGTACATTGCCACTGAGATCCCACCCAGGAGGTCTCTGTACATTTACACAGGGATCTCACCCAGGAAGTTTCCGTATATTGACACTGAGATCTCACCCAGGAGGTTTCCGAACATTGACACTGAGATCCCACCTAGGAGGTCTCTGAACATTGACACTGAGATCCCACCCAGGAGGTCTCTGAACATTGACACTGAGATCCCACCCAGGAGGTCTCTGAACATTGACACTTAGATCCCACTCAGGAGTTTTCTGAACATTGACACTGAGATCCCACCCAAGAGGTCTCTGTACATTGACACTGAGATCCCACCCAAGAGGTCTCTGTACAGTGACACTGAGATCCCACCCAGGAGGTCTCTGTACATTGACAATGAGATTCCCACCCAGGAAGTCTCCGAACATTGACACTGAGATCCCACCCAGGAGGTCTCTGAACATTGACACTGAAATCCCACCCAGGAGGTCTCTGAACATTGACACTGGGATTCCACTTAGGAGGTCTCTGAACATTGACACTGAAATCCCACCCAGGAGGTCTCTGTATATTGACACTGGGATCCCGCCCAGGAGGTCTCTGTACATTTACACAGGGATCTCGCCCAAGAAGTCTCTGTATATTGACACTGAGATCCTGCCCAGGAGGTCTCTGAGCATTGACACTGAGATCCAGCCCAGGAGGTCTCTGAACATTGACACTGAGATCCTGCCCAGGAGGTCTCTGAACATTGACACTGAGATCCTGCCCAGGAGGTCTCTGAACATTGACACTGAGATCCCACCCAGTAGGTCTCTGAACATTGACACTGAGATCCCGCCCAGGAGGTCTCGGAACATTGACACTGAGATCCCACCCAGGAGGTCCCTGTACATTGACACTGAGATCCCGCACAAGAGGTCTCTGTATATTGACACTGAGATCCCGCCCAGCAGGTCTCTGAACATTGACACTTAGATCCCACTCAGGAGGTCTCTGAACATTGACACTGAGATCCCGCCCAAGAGGTCTCTGTATATTGACACTGAGATCCCACCCAGTAGGTCTCTGTACATTGACACAGGGAGTTTACTCAGGAAGTCTCTGAACATTGACACTGAGATCCCACCCAGGAGGTCTCTGTACATTGACACTGAGATCCCGCCCAAGAGGTCTCTGTATATTGACACTAAGATCCCACCCAGTAGGTCTCTGTACATTGACACTGAGATCCCACACATGAGGTCTCTGAGCATTGACACTGAGATCTCACCCAGTAGGTCTCTGTACATTGATACTGAGATCCCACCCAGGAGGTCTCTGTACATTGCCACTGAGATCCCACCCAGGAGGTCTCTGTACATTTACACAGGGATCTCACCCAGGAAGTTTCCGTATATTGACACTGAGATCTCACCCAGGAGGTTTCCGAACATTGACACTGAGATCCCGCCCAGGAGGTCTCTCAACATTGACACTGAGATCCCACCCTGGAGGTCTCTGAGCATTGACACTGAGATCCCACCCAAGAGGTCTCTGCATATTGACACTGAGATCCCGCCCAGGAGGTCTCTGAACACTGACACTGAGATCCCACCCAGGAGGTCTCTGAACACTGACACTGAGACCCCACCCAGGAGGTCTCTGAACAGTGACACTGAGATCCCACTTAGGAGGTCTCTGAACATCGACACTGAGATCCCACCCAGGAGGTCTCTGTACATTGACACTGAGATCCCACCCAGGAGGTCTCTGAACACTGACACTGAGATCCCGCCCAGGAGGTCTCTGAACACTGACACTGAGATCCCACCCAGGAGGTCTCTGAACAGGGACACTGAGATCCCACTTAGGAGGTCTCTGAACATTGACACTGAGATCCCACCCAGGAGGTCTCTGTACATTGACACTGAGATCCCACCCAAGAGGTCTCTGTACATTGACACTGAGATCCCACCCAGGAGGTCTCCGAACATTGACACTGAGATCCCACCCAGGAGGTCTCTGAGCATTGACACAGAGATCCCACCCAAGAGGTCTCTGTATATTGACACTGAGATCCCACCCAGGAGGTCTCTGAACATTGACACTGAGATCCCGCCCAAGAGGTCTTTGTATATTGACACTGAGATCCCACCCATGAGGGCTCTGAACATTGACACTGAGATCCCACCCAAGAGGTCTTTGTATATTGACACTGAGATCCCACCCATGAGGGCTCTGAACATTGACACTGAGATCCCACCCTGGAGGTCTCTGAGCATTGACACTGAGATCCCACCCAAGAGGTCTCTGTATATTGACACTGAGATTCCACCCAGGAGGTCTCTGAACATTGACACTGAGATCCCACCCAAGAGGTCTTTGTATATTGACACTGAGATCCCACCCATGAGGGCTCTGAACATTGACACTGAGATCCCACCCTGGAGGTCTCTGAGCATTGACACTGAGATCCCACCCAAGAGGTCTCTGTATATTGACACTGAGATCCCGCCCAGGAGGTCTCTGAACATTGACACTGAGATCCCGTCCAGGAGGTCTCTGAACATTGACACTGAAATCCTGCCCAGGAGTTCTCTGAACATTGACACTGAAATCCCACCCAGGAGGTCTCTGAACATTGACACTGAGATTCCACCCAGGAGGTCTCCGAACATTGACACTGAGATCCCACCCAGGAGGTCTCTGTATATCAACATTGAGATCCCACCCATGAGGTTTCTGAACATTGACACTGAGATCCCGCCCAGGGGGTCTCTGAACATTGACACTGAGATCCTGCCCAATTGGACTCTGTACATTAACACTGAGATCCCACCCAGTAGGTCTCTGTACATTGACAATGAGATCCCACCCAGGAGGTCTCTGAACATTGACATTGAGATCCCACTTAGGAGGTCTCTGAACATTGACACTGAGATCCCACTTAGGAGGTCTCTGAACATTGACACTGAGATCCCGCCCAAGAGGTCTTTGTATATTGACACTGAGATCCCACCCATGAGGGCTCTGAACATTGACACTGAGATCCCACCCAGGAGGTCTCTGAACATTGACACTGAGATCCCGTCCAGGAGGTCTCTGAACATTGACACTGAAATCCTGCCCAGGAGTTCTCTGAACATTGACACTGAAATCCCACCCAGGAGGTCTCTGAACATTGACACTGAGATTCCACCCAGGAGGTCTCCGAACATTGACACTGAGATCCCACCCAGGAGGTCTCTGTATATCAACATTGAGATCCCACCCATGAGGTTTCTGAACATTGACACTGAGATCCCGCCCAGGGGGTCTCTGAACATTGACACTGAGATCCTGCCCAATTGGACTCTGTACATTAACACTGAGATCCCACCCAGTAGGTCTCTGTACATTGACAATGAGATCCCACCCAGGAGGTCTCTGAACATTGACATTGAGATCCCACTTAGGAGGTCTCTGAACATTGACACTGAGATCCCACTTAGGAGGTCTCTGAACATTGACACTGAGATCCCGCCCAAGAGGTCTTTGTATATTGACACTGAGATCCCACCCATGAGGGCTCTGAACATTGACACTGAGATCCCACCCAAGAGGTCTTTGTATATTGACACTGAGATCCCACCCATGAGGGCTCTGAACATTGACACTGAGATCCCACCCTGGAGGTCTCTGAGCATTGACACTGAGATCCCACCCAAGAGGTCTCTGTATATTGACACTGAGATCCCGCCCAGGAGGTCTCTGAACATTGACACTGAGATCCCGTCCAGGAGGTCTCTGAACATTGACACTGAAATCCTGCCCAGGAGTTCTCTGAACATTGACACTGAAATCCCACCCAGGAGGTCTCTGAACATTGACACTGAGATTCCACCCAGGAGGTCTCCGAACATTGACACTGAGATCCCACTCAGGAGGTCTCTGTATATCAACACTGAGATCCCACCCATGAGGTTTCTGAACATTGACACTGAGATCCCGCCCAGGGGGTCTCTGAACATTGACACTGAGATCCTGCCCAATTGGACTCTGTACATTAACACTGAGATCCCACCCAGTAGGTCTCTGTACATTGACAATGAGATCCCACCCAGGAGGTCTCTGAACATTGACATTGAGATCCCACTTAGGAGGTCTCTGAACATTGACACTGAGATCCCACTTAGGAGGTCTCTGAACATTGACACTGAGATCCCGCCCAGGAGGTCTCTGAACATTGACACTGAAATCCCACCCAGGAGTTCTCTGAACATTGACACTGAAATCCCGCCCAGGAGGTCTCTGAACATTGACACTGAGATCCCACCCAGGAGGTCTCTGTATATCAACACTGAGATCCCACCCATGAGGTTTCTGAACATTGACACTGAGATCCCGCCCAGGGGGTCTCTGAACATTGACACTGAGATCCTGCCCAATTGGACTCTGTACATTAACACTGAGATCCCACCCAGTAGGTCTCTGTACATTGACAATGAGATCCCACCCAGGAGGTCTCTGAACATTGACATTGAGATCCCACTTAGGAGGTCTCTGAACATTGACACTGAGATCCCACTTAGGAGGTCTCTGAACATTGACACTGAGATCCCGCCCAGGAGGTCTCTGAACATTGACACTGAAATCCCGCCCAGGAGTTCTCTGAACATTGACACTAAAATCCCGCCCAGGAGGTCTCTGAACATTGACACTGAGATTCCACCCAGGAGGTCTCCGAACATTGACACTGAGATCCCACCCAGGAGGTCTCTGTATATCAACACTGAGATCCCACCCATGAGGTTTCTGAACATTGACACTGAGATCCCGCCCAGGGGGTCTCTGAACATTGACACTGAGATCCTGCCCAATTGGACTCTGTACATTAACACTGAGATCCCACCCAGTAGGTCTCTGTACATTGGCAATGAGATCCCACCCAGGAGGTCTCTGAACATTGACATTGAGATCCCACTTAGGAGGTCTCTGAACATTGACACTGAGATCCCACTTAGGAGGTCTCTGAACATTGACACTGAGATCCCGCCCAGGAGGTCTCTGAACATTGACACTGAAATCCCGCCCAGGAGTTCTCTGAACATTGACACTAAAATCCCGCCCAGGAGGTCTCTGAACATTGACACTGAGATTCCACCCAGGAGGTCTCCGAACATTGACACTGAGATCCCACCCAGGAGGTCTCTGTATATCAACACTGAGATCCCACCCATGAGGTTTCTGAACATTGACACTGAGATCCCGCCCAGGGGGTCTCTGAACATTGACACTGAGATCCTGCCCAATTGGACTCTGTACATTAACACTGAGATCCCACCCAGTAGGTCTCTGTACATTGGCAATGAGATCCCACCCAGGAGGTCTCTGAACATTGACACTGAGATCCCACTTAGGAGGTCTCTGAACATTGACACTGAGATCCCACTTAGGAGGTCTCTGAACATTGACACTGAGATCCCGCCCAGGAGGTCTCTGAACATTGACACTGAGATCCCGCCCAGGAGGTCTCTGTACATTGACACTGAGATCCTGCCCAAGAGGTCTCTGTATATTGACACTGAAATCCCACCCAGGAGGTCTCTGTACATTTACACAGGGATCTCACCTAGAAAGTCTCTGTATATTGACACTGAGATCCCACCCAGGAAGTCTTTGAACATTGACACTGAGATCCCACCCAGGATGTCTCTGAACATTGACACTGAGATCCCACTTAGGAGGTCTCTGAACATTGACACTGAGATCCCACCCAGGAGGTCTCTGTACATTGACACTGAGATCCCACTAAAGAGGTCTCTGTACATTGACACTGAGATCCCACCCAGGAGGTCTCTGAACATTGACACTGAGATCCCACCCAGGAGGTCTCTGAACATTGACATTGAGATCCCACCCAGGAGGTCTCTGTACATTGACACTGAGATCCCACCTAGAAGGTCTCTGTGCACTGACACTGAGATCCCACCCAGGAGGTCTCTGAACATTGACACTGAGATCCCACCCAGGAGGTCTCTGTACATTGACACTGAGATCCCACCTAGGAGGTCTCTGTGCATTGACACTGAGATCCCACCCAGGAGGTCTCTGAACATTGACATTGAAATCCCACCCAGGAGGTCTCTGTACATTGACACTGAGATCCCGCCCAAGAGGTCTCTGTATATTGACACTGAGATCCCACCCAGGAGGTCTCTGTACATTGACACTGAGATCCCACCTAGGAGGTCTCTGTGCATTGACCCTGAGATCCCACCCAGGAGGTCTCTGAACATTGATACTGAGATCCCACCCAGGAGGTCTCTGTGCATTGACCCTGAGATCCCACCCAGGAGGTCTCTGAACATTGACACTGAGATCCCACCCAGGAGGTCTCTGTACATTGACACTGAGATCCCACCTAGGAGGTCTCTGTGCATTGACACTGAGATCCCACCCAGGAGGTCTCTGAACATTGACACTGAGATCCCACCCAGGAGGTCTCTGAACATTGACACTGAGATCCCACACACAGAATCAATAAAAATAAATCTATATTTTTGTTTTTAATTGCTGTTTCCTGATCTTTATATACTTCTCTATCCTCCACTGTGATCTGTATATACTACATGGTCATTCCTTTTCCATTTTCTCTAGCCACTTCAGCCCCGGAAGGTTTTACCCCCTTCCTGACCAGAGCACTTTTTACAATTCGGCACTGCGTCACTTTAACTGCTAATTGCGCGGTCATGCAATGCTGTACCCAAACGAAATTTGCGTCCTTTTCTTCCCACAAATAGAGCTTTCTTTTGATGGTATTTGATCACCTCTGCCGTTTTTATTTTTTGCGCTATACACGGAAAAAGACCGAAAATTTTGAAAAAAAATGATATTTTCTACTTTTTGTTCAAAAAAAAATCCAATAAACTCAATTTTAGTCATACATTTAGGCCAAAATGTATTCAGCCACATGTCTTTGGTAGAAAAAATGTCAATAAGTGTATATTTATTGGTTTGCGCAAAAGTTATAGCGCCTACAAACTAGGGTACATTTTCTGGAATTTACACAGCCTTTAATTTATGACTGCCTATGTCGTTTCTTGAGGTGCTAAAATGGCAGGGCAGTACAAAACCCCCACAAATGACCCCATTTTGGAAAGTAGACACCCCAAGGAATTTGCTGAGAGGCATGTTGAGCCCATTGAATATTCATTTTTTTTGTCCCAAGTGATTGAATAATGACAAAAAAAAAAAAAAATTACAAAAAGTTGTCACTAAATGATATATTGCTCACACAGGCCATGGGCATATGTGGAATTGCACCCCAAAATACATTTAGCTGCTTCTCCTGAGTACGGGGATACCACATGTGTGGGACTTTTTGGGAGCCTAGCCGCGTACGGGGCCCCGAAAACCAAGCACCGCCTTCAGGATTTCTAAGGGTGTAAATTTTTGATTTTACTCCTCACTACCTATCACAGTTTTGAAGGCCATAAAATGCCCAGATGGCATAAACCCCCCAAAATGACCCCATTTTGGAAAGTAGACACCCCAAGCTATTTGCTTTGAGGCATGTTGAGTCCATGGAATGTTTTATATTTTGACACAAGTTGCGGGAAAGTGACAATTTTTTTTTTTTTTTTTTTGCACAAAGTTGTCACTAAATGATATATTGCTCACACAGGCCATGGGCATATGTGGAATTGCACCCCAAAATACATTCTGCTGCTTCTCCTGAGTACGGGGATACCACATGTGTGGGACTTTTTGAGAGCCTAGCCGCGTACGGGGCCCCGAAATCCAATCACTGCCTTCAGGATTTCTAAGGGCGTACATTTTTGATTTTACTCCTCACTACCTATCACAGTTTTGGAGGCCATGGAATGCCCAGGTGGCATAAAACCCCCCCAAATGACCCCATTTTGGAAAGTAGACACCCCAAGCTATTTGCTGAGAGGCATGGTGAGTATTTAGCAGCTCTCATTTGTTTTTGAAAATTAAGAAAGACAAGAAAAAAAAATTTTTTTTTTCTTTTTTCAATTTTCAAAACTTTGTGACAAAAAGTGAGGTCTGCAAAATACTCACTATACCTCTCAGCAAATAGCTTGGGGTGTCTACTTTCCAAAATGGGGTCATTTGGGGGGGTTTTGAACTGTCCTGGCATTTTATGCACAACATTTAGAAGCTTATGTCACACATCACCCACTCTTCTAACCACTTGAAGACAAAGCCCTTTCTGACACTTTTTGATTACATAAAAAAATAATTTTTTTTTGCAAGAAAATTACTTTGAACCACCAAACATTATATATTTTTTTAAAGCAAATGCCCTACAGATTAAAATGGTGGGTGTTTCATTTTTTTTTTTCTCACAGTATTTGCGCAGCGATTTTTCAAACGCATTTTTTGGGGAAAAAACACACTTTTTTAAATTTTAATGCACTAAAACACACTATATTGCCCAAATGTTTGATGAAATAAAAAAGATGATCTTAGGCCGAGTACATGGATACCAAACATGACATGCTTTAAAATTGCGCACAAACGTGCAGTGGGGACAAACTAAATACATTTTTAAAAGCCTTTAAAAGCCTTTACAGGTTACCACTTTAGATTTACAGAGGAGGTCTACTGCTAAAATTACTGCCCTCGATCTGACCTTCGCGGTGATACCTCACATGCATGATGCAATTGCTGTTTACATTTGACACCAGACCGACGCTTGCGTTCGCCTTAGCTTTTTTTTTTTTTTTTTTTTTTTTTTTTCTTTATTATTATTTTTTTTTTTATCTTATTTTTAAACTGTTCCTTTCATTTTTTTTTTTTTTAAATCATTTTTATTGTTATCTCAGGGAATGTAAATATCCCCTATGATAGCAATAGGTAGTGACAGGTACTCTTTTTTGCAAAAATTGGGGTCTATTAGACCCTAGATCTCTCCTCTGCCCTCAAAGCATCTGACCACACCAAGATCGGTGTGATAAAATGCTTCCCCAATTTCCCAATGGCGCTGTTTACATCCGGCGAAATCTAAGTCATAAAATGCTCGTAAAGGGATGGTGAACCCGCGCAGTGGACATAAAGACTTAATTGGTAAAGTTTGGAACTGCTGCCTCCCAACAGGCAGTCACCCTAAAATGGGGACAGCTGAGATATATTAGAAATGATAGACGGGTTTGGCGCTGTTCCTATTTAGTTTCCTACCTCCATATAGGTTACTAGATTAAAATAAATTCTTAGGTGCACCGTGCATATATCAAATATTAAATACAAATTAACAATATGAATTCCCAAGTATACCGTGCATGTGTCAATTAAATATTCTGTTGCAATATTGTGCAATCATAGGTGATACATAGACATAACTTAAATGCTTACATAGTAATATTGCTAGGGAGGGAAGAAAGGGGGGGGAGGGGGGGGGGGAGGAAAAGGGGGGGGGGGGGAAGGGAGAAGGGAGTGAGATAGGGAAGTGGGGAGGGGGTGTAGGAAGTCTGTTCCTAAGGAAAATTACAATAACAAAATAAAGTGCAAATGTGCTGGTGCAATCCAAAAGGCAACAGTGACAAGATAAAAGTGCAAACGTGCTTCAAAATTCTTTAGTAAGTCTCTTGTGTCATATTCTTGTGCTGTGGTGATAATCCTTCACTTATAATATCTCTTTGCTCTAAAAGTGCAGCCACTCACCAGATCACTTCACCCCTGCGGGGGTAGTAGGCAGTTACAGTTTTATCGCCACTGTACAGCGATCGCTGGCGGGCTCAGGATCATGGTATATCATATATAAAAAGAGAGGGAGTGCCCATAGCGTAAAATTGCTTTAAAAAAGTTTTATTACACAAAATGAAAGGGTACTCACACTTTTACGGTAAAAATCAAGCGAAATGGTAAAAACGTCAAAACCGTCATTAATATCCTTCAGCGCTGGTACAGGAGGTGATGTTTGGGAAGCACAGATTAGGCCACGCCCTACGCGTTTCGTCGTTAGGACGTCTACGGGAGCGTATAAAATGCTCGTAGCTTCCGGTTTCTTAGGCCATAGAGATGTTTGGAGCCACTCTGGTCTCTGATCAGCTCTATGGTCAGCTGGCTGAATCACCGGCTGCATTCTCAGGTTCCCTGTTGAGACAGGAGAGCCAGAGAAATACACGAAAGACGTTGGGGGGGGGGTCATTCCCTCCCACTGCTTGTAAAAGCAGTCTAGAGGCTAATTAGCTGCTAGGATTGCTTTTACATGAAAGCCGACCGCTGGCTGAAAAGAATTATACCAAGATGATACCTAAACCTGCAGGCATCATTCTGGTATAACCACTCAAAGTCGTGAATGGCGTACCTGAAGACAAAAAAATGGTTAACAATAAAGCACAGTAAACGGTAAGGTATAAAAAATTGCATATCTGAAAAACAAACATGATAAAACATAATAACAATAAAACATTGCAGAATAGAATACAGTAAAAAAGAGCAGAACAAGAGAGAGAGAATAGAGAGAGAGAGAACAATAAAACGACAACTATTTTCTTTTTATTTTATATTTTTGTGTTTTTTTTTTTTTTTTTACACTTTTTTTGTAACTGTAACTTTTATAACTGTAACCGGTTCCAGGTTCGGGTCTCTCAGAATGCGATGGCATCTTGGGAGACCCTGTGAAAGTGTGCCTAGTCTGTGCAATGCTGTACCCTACGCTAATACTCAACTAGTGAATGGTAGCGTTCAAAACATTCACCAATGCAAAGACCAGGATTGTCAGGACAGGAGGGACAATAATAGCGGGTGTCACGCCTATATCCGCGCTTGCTGCAGACACAACATCTTTTTTGGGGGGGGTTCGTTGGGTAGGGGTACTCGGGAGGACATAAAGAAAATGCCTCTCATGCAGCCGACTGCATTTGGTTGGGGATGTGAATGGGGGAAGTACGGGCGCTGCAGAAGCGGTGGGTTCCCAATTAGGATTGGCGAATGCAGCAGGAAGGGCACTATGGGCACGACGGGCCTGTGTTTGTCTTCTTGGTGGCAGCGGGACACTACTTGTGCTTGCCACCTCACCAGCTTGAACTGCACTTATGGGACTCGCCACGTCACCAAGTGTTACTGCAGTGCTGGTTTGACTACGACCGGGGTGTACTAGGCCGCTGGCGCTTGCCAGTTCACCAAAATACTACCAAAAAAACTGTTAGCGATCGCAGGGATCAGGCCTGACTCTGCGAACGCTGCAGTTATGCGTTTAGTGTTTTGTAAGTGACAGTGATCGATCGATACTGCACTTGGGTGGGCTGGGCTGGGCGGAGGGACAAAACGCAGGTGCTAGCAGGTATCTGGGCTGATCCCGCTAACACTGCGTTTTTGGGAACCCTAAACTGCTGGGGACGCTAGTATAGATCTGATCAGATCAGATATTGATCCGATCAGATACTATACCACTAAGGGAGGCGTATGCTGCGTGCGTGGGTGTTAGCGCTACTGGCACTAACCTGACGCTGCCTGGGGCTGGTGCTTGCCAGTTCACCAAAACGCTACTAAGAAAACTGTTAGCGATCGCAGGGATCAGGCCTGACTCTGCGAACGCTGCAGTTATGCGTTTTGTGTTTTGTAAGTGACAGTGATCGATCGATACTGCACTTGGGTGGGCTGGGCCGGGCGGAGGGGCACAACGCAGGTGCTAGCGGGTATCTGGGCTGATCCCGCTAACACTGCGTTTTTGGGAACCCTAAACTGCTGGGGACGCTAGTATAGATCTGATCGGATCAGATATTGATCCGTTCAGATACTATACCACTAAGGGAGGCGTATGCTGCGTGCGTGGGTGTTAGCGGTACTGGCGCTAATCTGACGCTGCCTGGGGCGACGTATATCACCGCCGGGCGATCAGGGGGCTAAACCTTTATTCGGTAATAAACGGCGGGTGCCCTGACACTATAAAAAATAAACAAACTAACCAGCGTCACCCGTAACGGTTATACAGTGATCAGTGGTGAAAGGGTTAACTAGGGGGCAATCAAGGGGTTAAAACATTTATTAGGTAGTATATGGGGGTCCCTGTCGCTATAAAACGCTGACGGCGAACCTAAATATTTACGTCCCTAACTAGCGTCACCAGCGACACTAATACAGCGATCAGAAAAATGATCGCTTAGTGACACTGGTGACAGGGGGTGATCAAGGGGTTAAAACTTTATTAGGGGGGGTTAGGGGGGTACCCTAGACCTAAAGGGGGCCTAACACTCACTGCCCTGACACTGTAACTGTCACAAACTGACACCAATACAGTAATCAGAAAAAAAAAAAAAAAAAATACTGCTTGCTGTCAGTTTGTGACAGGGGGGGGGTGATTGGGGGGGGATCGGGGGGGGATCGGGGGTGTAAAGTATGCCTGGCATGTTCTACTGTGTGTGTGTGTTGTGCACTTACATGTCTTCTCTCCTCGGTGACGGAACGGAAACTGCCGAGCCGAGGAGAGATGACATCACATCCTCTGCCTGTGTGAAACTACACACAGGCAGGGGAGGATTCCGATTGGCTGGGAGCGATCGCGAGGGGGGGGCCACGATCGGATGGTCTCCCCCTCGCCTCCCGACGCTCCCAGTCAAATGCCGACCGCCGCTGGCACCGGGGGGGGGGTCTGATCGGACCCCCCGCCCGCGGGAGGCAGATCACGTACAGGTACGTGATTCTGCCTGCCCGTGCCATTCTGCCGCCGTATATGTGCGTTAGGCGGTCGGCAAGTGGCTAGACAGTACTTTGCAAAACTATCCACCCCTCACAAAATTTTCCTCCATTTCTAATCTTAGGAAAGTTGAAAGTAAAATGGATTTATTTTGTGTTTTTATAACCTAATTTACAAAACATTCTTACTTTGAAATTGAGTTATTTTAATGTGAGAAAAAACACAAAAGCCCATGTTTGTTGGTTGAATCATTTTCCCCCTTCCCCCAACCTAAAGGTCAGGACTTGGTAGAAGAACATTTGGATGCAGCTGGGGATGCACATCAAGATCTAGCAGTTTCCCCTGTTCTTCTTCTCACAATCACTCATGTTCGGTCTGGTTGGTTGGGGATGGTTGAAGATAGAACAATGTCAAAAGCTTGACAAAGATTCACAGGTTCTTATTTGTAGGTCTGGCCTGGTGTTTTACATCCTTTTCCAGCTGGTAGGTGACTCTCCACCCTGCCCTCAGATCTCATCCTTGTTCAACAAGAAGGTGACCCTCAACGCCAACCCTCAGATCTCATCCTTGTCTGACAGGAAGGTGACCCTCAACCCCAACCTCAGATCTCATCCTTGTTCAACAAGAAGGTGACCCTCAACCCCAACCTCAGATCTCATCCTTGTCTGACAAGAAGGTGACCCTCAACCCCAACCTCAGATCTCATCCTTGTTCAACAAGAAGGTGACCCTCAACCCCAACCTCAGATCTCATCCTTGTCTGACAGGAAGGTGACCCTCAACCCCAACCTCAGATCTCATCCTTGTTCAACAAGAAGGTGACCCTCAACCCCAACCTCAGATCTCATCCTTGTCTGACAGGAAGGTGACCCTCAACCCCAACCTCAGATCTCATCCTTGTCTGACAGGAAGGTGACCCTCAACCCCAACCTCAGATCTCATCCTTGTCTGACAGGAAGGTGACCCTCAACGCCAACCCTCAGATCTCATCTTTGTTCTGATGGGAAGGTGACCTGCCACCCTGGTCTCAGATCTCATCCTTGTCTGACAGGAAGATAACCCTCAGCCCCAGATTTAAATCCCATCTTTGTCCAACAGAAAGGTGACCTTCCATTCCAGCCACTTACAATTTCATTCTTTTGTGAGAGGAAGGTGACCTGGTCTTAGATGTCACCTCTATTTGATGCAAAGGTTTCAGGCCCAGCCTTGGACATATCCTTGTCTGACAGGAAGGTGACCCTCCACCCTAGACTCAGACCCCATCCATGTCTGACAATGTTACTTTGTATCTCTCTATCTTCCATCTGATCAATGTTTATAAACAATGTTACTTTGTATTTCTCTATCTCCCTCTGATCAATGTTACTATTATATGGGGGTAGGGATTAGGGATTAGGGATTAGCACACCCATGTGAATGAGCCCTTTTTTTCGGCATTCGTTAAGGTTAGCAGCTTTTCAAAATGATTGTCCTCTATATAACCCGATTATCTCTAATCACAATGTAACCCTCCGATGACTTCATCTTCTACATAACATGAAAAGCACCCAAATCTCCTCCGTCAGATCTCACACTCCTCTGTGATTGCTGCTGACCGCTCATTTCCCCTCCATTATCACATATGAGGGAAACGTCTAAAGATTTCCCACAGGTGACAAATAAGAAATCTGTAACATGGAAATCTGCCAATCAGAGCAACCAAAACCTAAGAAAGAGAAGAGGATTACCAAACAAATCTCGTCCCATCACCAAAATCATTAACCCCTTCTTTTCCTTCCTCTATAACTCTCCTCTCCTGAAATACTCTGCTGGAGGACTCTGCTCCTTCCTCTATAACTCTCCTCTCCTGAAATACTCTGCTCCTTCCTCTATAACTCTCCTCTCCTGAAATACTCTGCTCCTTCCTCTATAACTCTCCTCTCCTGAAATACTCTGCTGGAGGACTCCTCTCCTTCCTCTATAACTCTCCTCTCCTGAAATACTCTGCTGGAGGACTCCTCTCCTTCCTCTATAACTCTCCTCTCCTGAAATACTCTGCACTGCTGGAGGACTCTGCTCCTTCCTCTATAACTCTCCTCTCCTGAAATACTCTGCACTGCTGGAGGACTCTGCTCCTTCCTCTATAACTCTCCTCTCCTGAAATACTCTGCTGGAGGACTCTGCTCCTTCCTCTATAACTCTCCTCTCCTGAAATACTCTGCTCCTTCCTCTATAACTCTCCTCTCCTGAAATACTCTGCTGGAGGACTCTGCTCCTTCCTCTATAACTCTCCTCTCCTGAAATACTCTGCTGGAGGACTTCTCTCCTTCCTCTATAACTCTCCTCTCCTGAAATACTCTGCTGGAGGACTCTGCTCCTTCCTCTATAACTCTCCTCTCCTGAAATACTCTGCACTGCTGGAGGACTCTGCTCCTTCCTCTATAACTCTCCTCTCCTGAAATACTCTGCACTGCTGGAGGACTCTGCTCCTTCCTCTATAACTCTCCTCTCCTGAAATACTCTGCTGGAGGACTCTGCTCCTTCCTCTATAACTCTCCTCTCCTGAAATACTCTGCTGGAGGACTCTGCTCCTTCCTCTATAACTCTCCTCTCCTGAAATACTCTCCTCTGCTGGAGGACTCTGCTCCTTCCTCTATAACTCTCCTCTCCTGAAATACTCTGCTGGAGGACTCTGCTCCTTCCTCCATAACTCTCCTCTCCTGAAATACTCTGCACTGCTGGAGGACTCTGCTCCTTCCTCTATAACTCTCCTCTCCTGAAATACTCTGCTGGAGGACTCTGCTCCTTCCTCTATAACTCTCCTCTCCTGAAATACTCTCCTCTGCTGGAGGACTCTGCTCCTTCCTCTATAACTCTCCTCTCCTGAAATACTCTGCTGGAGGACTCTGCTCCTTCCTCTATAACTCTCCTCTCCTGAAATACTCTGCACTGCTGGAGGACTCTGCTCCTTCCTCTATAACTCTCCTCTCCTGAAATACTCTGCTGGAGGACTCTGCTCCTTCCTCTATAACTCTCCTCTCCTGAAATACTCTCCTCTGCTGGAGGACTCTGCTCCTTCCTCTATAACTCTCCTCTCCTGAAATACTCTGCTGGAGGACTCTGCTCCTTCCTCTATAACTCTCCTCTCCTGAAATACTCTGCTGGAGGACTCCTCTCCTTCCTCTATAACTCTCCTCTCCTGAAATACTCTGCTCTGCTGGAGGACTCTGCTCCTTCCTCTATAACTCTCCTCTCCTGAAATACTCTGCACTGCTGGAGGACTATGCTCCTTCCTCTATAACTCTCCTCTCCTGAAATACTCTGCTGGAGGACTCTGCTCCTTCCTCTATAACTCTCCTCTCCTGAAATACTCTGCTCTGCTGGAGGACTCTGCTCCTTCCTCTATAACTCTCCTCTCCTGAAATACTCTGCTCTGCTGGAGGACTCTGCTCCTTCCTCCATAACTCTCCTCTCCTGAAATACTCTGCACTGCTGGAGGACTCTGCTCCTTCCTCTATAACTCTCCTCTCCTGAAATACTCTGCACTGCTGGAGGACTCTGCTCCTTCCTCTATAACTCTCCTCTCCTGAAATACTCTCCTGGAGGACTCTGCTCCTTCCTCTATAACTCTCCTCTCCTGAAATACTCTGCACTGCTGGAGGACTCATCTCCTTCCTCTATAACTCTCCTCTCCTGAAATACTCTGCTCTGCTGGAGGACTCTGCTTCTTCCTCTATAACTCTCCTCTCCTGAAATACTCTGCTCTGCTGGAGGACTCCTCTCCTTCCTCCATAACTCTCCTCTCCTGAAATACTCTGCTGGAGGACTCTGCTCCTTCCTCTATAACTCTCCTCTCCTGAAATACTCTGCTGGAGGACTCTGCTCCTTCCTCTATAACTCTCCTCTCCTGAAATACTCTGCACTGCTGGAGGACTCTGCTCCTTCCTCTATAACTCTCCTCTCCTGAAATACTCTGCTCTGCTGGAGGACTCTGCTCCTTCCTCTATAACTCTCCTCTCCTGAAATACTCTGCACTGCTGGAGGACTCTGCTCCTTCCTCTATAACTCTCCTCTCCTGAAATACTCTGCTGGAGGACTCTGCTCCTCCCTCTATAACTCTCCTCTCCTGAAATACTCTGCACTGCTGGAGGACTCTGCTCCTTCCTCTATAACTCTCCTCTCCTGAAATACTCTGCACTGCTGGAGGACTCTGCTCCTTCCTCTATAACTCTCCTCTCCTGAAATACTCTGCTCTGCTGGAGGACTCTGCTCCTTCCTCTATAACTCTCCTCTCCTGAAATACTCTGCACTGCTGGAGGACTCCTCTCCTTCCTCTATAACTCTCCTCTCCTGAAATACTCTGCACTGCTGGAGGACTCTGCTCCTTCCTCTATAACTCTCCTCTCCTGAAATACTCTGCACTGCTGGAGGACTCTGCTCCTTCCTCTATAACTCTCCTCTCCTGAAATACTCTGCACTGCTGGAGGACTCTGCTCCTTCCTCTATAACTCTCCTCTTCTGAAATACTCTGCACTGCTGGAGGACTCCTCTCCTTCCTCTATAACTCTCCTCTCCTGAAATACTCTGCTCTGCTGGAGGACTCCTCTCCTTCCTCTATAACTCTCCTCTCCTGAAATACTCTGCACTGCTGGAGGACTCTGCTCCTTCCTCTATAACTCTCCTCTCCTGAAATACTCTGCACTGCTGGAGGACTCTGCTCCTTCCTCTATAACTCTCCTCTCCTGAAATACTCTGCTCTGCTGGAGGACTCTGCTCCTTCCTCTATAACTCTCCTCTCCTGAAATACTCTGCACTGCTGGAGGACTCATCTCCTTCCTCTATAACTCTCCTCTCCTGAAATACTCTGCTCTGCTGGAGGACTCTGCTCCTTCCTCTATAACTCTCCTCTCCTGAAATACTCTGCACTGCTGGAGGACTCATCTCCTTCCTCTATAACTCTCCTCTCCTGAAATACTCTGCTGGAGGACTCTGCTCCTTCCTCTATAACTCTCCTCTCCTGAAATACTCTGCACTGCTGGAGGACTCTGCTCCTTCCTCTATAACTCTCCTCTCCTGAAATACTCTGCTGGAGGACTCTGCTCCTTCCTCTATAACTCTCCTCTCCTGAAATACTCTGCACTGCTGGAGGACTCTGCTCCTTCCTCTATAACTCTCCTCTCCTGAAATACTCTGCTGGAGGACTCTGCTCCTTCCTCTATAACTCTCCTCTCCTGAAATACTCTGCACTGCTGGAGGACTCATCTCCTTCCTCTATAACTCTCCTCTCCTGAAATACTCTGCTCTGCTGGAGGACTCTGCTCCTTCCTCTATAACTCTCCTCTCCTGAAATACTCTGCACTGCTGGAGGACTCTGCTCCTTCCTCTATAACTCTCCTCTCCTGAAATACTCTGCTCTGCTGGAGGACTCTGCTCCTTCCTCTATAACTCTCCTCTCCTGAAATACTCTGCACTGCTGGAGGACTCTGCTCCTTCCTCTATAACTCTCCTCTCCTGAAATACTCTGCTCTGCTGGAGGACTCTGCTCCTTCCTCTATAACTCTCCTCTCCTGAAATACTCTCCTGGAGGACTCTGCTCCTTCTTCTATAACTCTCCTCTCCTGAAATACTCTGCACTGCTGGAGGACTCTGCTCCTTCCTCTATGTCCTCATTTGATCGGTCTCATCCTGTCTCTTCTCCTTTTCTCTCATTCTCTTCTCTTGCCATGTTAGACATTGTTGGGCTTCCTCTGCCGCGGGTCACATGGAATCCGCTTTGTCCTCATTGGTCGGATTTCCTCAGCCAGATAAATATAGACTCAGGTTGGGATTTTGTGTTGCTGACGGTATCCAGGTTCTCTCTGACAGTGTCATATTTCAGATATGTTTATGAAGGAAGGCATATACAGCTAATGTGTTCCAGCATGCTGGAGAATTTGTTTCTCTGTGTTATGATCTGATCCTTGGACACCCCTCCCCCCCCCCCGGTGCCAATCTGGGGCTCCTCCCCCACCATGGATCTGGGGCTCCTCCCCCATCATGGATGTGAGGGTCCCCCCATCATGGATCTGGGGCTCCTCCCTGTCATGGATCTGGGGCTCATCCCCCATCATGGATCTGAGGGTCCGCCCCATCATGAATCTGAGGGTCCCCCATCATGGATCTGGGGCTCCTCCCTTGTCATGGATCTGGGGCTCCTCCCTTGTCATGGATCTGGGTCTCCTCCCCCACCAAGGATATGGGGCACCTCCCCTGTCATGGATCTGGGGCTCCTCCTCATCATTGATCTGTGGCTCCTCCCCATAATAGATCTGGGGCTCCTCCCCCATCATGGATCTGAGGGTCCCCCATCATGGATCTGGGGCTCCTCCCTGTCATGGATCTGGGGCTCATCCCCCATCATGGATCTGAGGGTCCGCCCCATCATGAATCTGAGGGTCCCCCATCATGGATCTGGGGCTCCTCCCTTGTCATGGATCTGGGGCTCCTCCCTTGTCATGGATCTGGGTCTCCTCCCCCACCAAGGATATGGGGCACCTCCCCTGTCATGGATCTGGGGCTCCTCCTCATCATTGATCTGTGGCTCCTCCCCATCATAGATCTGGGGCTCCTCCCCCATCATGGATCTGAGGGTCCCCCATCATGGATCTGGGGCTCCTCCCCTGTCATGGATCTAAGGCTCCTCCCCCATCATATATCTGAGGGTCCACCTATTATGGATCTGGGGCTCCTCCCCATCATACATCTGGGCTCCTCCCCCATCATGGATCTGGGGCTCCTCCCCGTAATGGATCTGTGGCCCCTTCCCCATCATGTATCTGGGGCTCCTCCCCCACCATGGACCTGGGGCTCCTCCCCTGTCATGGATCTGGGGCTCTGCCCCATCATGGATCTTGGGCTCCTCCCCCATCATGGATCTGAGGGTCCCCCCATCATGGATCTGGGGCTCCTCCCCCATCATGGATCTGGGGCTCCTCCCCCATCATGGATCTGGGGCTCCTCCCCCGTCATGGATTTGCGGATCCCCCTATCATGGTTCTGGGGCTCCTCCCCATCATGGATCTGAGGGTCCCCCATCATGGATCTGGGGCTCCTCCCCGTCATGGATCTGGGGCTCCTCCCCCATCATGGATCTGGGGCTCCTCCCCGTAATGGATCTGTGGCCCCTCCCCCGTCATGGATCTGGGGCTCCTCCCCCCCATGGACCTGGGGCTCCTCCCCTGTCATGGATCTGAGGGTCCCCATCATGGTTCTAGGTTACTTCTCTGTCATTGATCTGGGTCCCCCGTCATGATCTGGGGCTCCTCCGCCGCCATGGATCTGGGGCTCCTCCCCCGTCATGGATTTGTGGATCCCCCCATCATGGATCTGGGGCTCCTCCCCTGTCATGGATCTAAGGGTCCCCCCATCATGGATCTGGGGCTCCTCCCTGTCATGGATCTGGTTCTCTGCCCCATCATGGATCCAGGCTCTTCCCCCTTAATGGATCTGAGGGTCCCCCCATCATGGATCTGGGGCTCCTCCCCCATCATGGATCTGGGGCTCATCCCCCATCATGGATCTGAGGGTCCGCCCCATCATGAATCTGAGGGTCCCTCATCATGGATCTGGGGCTCCTCCCTTGTCATGGATCTGGGGCTCCTCCTCCACCAAGGATATGGGGCACCTCCCCGGTCATGGATCTGGGGCTGCTCCTCATTATTGATATGTGGCTCCTCCCCATCATAGATCTGGGGCTCCTCCCCCATCATGGATCTGAGGGTCCACCCATTATGGATCTGGGGCTTCTCCCCAATCATACATCTGGGCTCCTCCCCCATCATGGATCTGTGGCCCCTCCCCCATCATGTATCTGGGGCTCCTCCCCCACCATGGACCTGTGGCTCCTCCCCTGTCATGGATCTGGGGCTCCGCCCCATAATGGATCTGGGGCTCCTCCCCCATCATGGATCTGAGGGTCCCCACATCATGGATCTGGGGTTCCTCCCCCATCATGGATCTGGGGCTCCTCCCCCATCATGGATCTGGGGCTCCTCCCCGTCATGGATTTGCGGATCCCCCCATCATGGTTCTGAGGCTCCTCCCCCATCATGGATCTGGGGCTCCTCCCTGTCATGGATCTGGGGCTCCTCCCCCGTCATGGATCTGGGGCTCCTCCCCCATCATGGATCTGGGGCTCCTCCCCGTCATGGATCTGGGGCTCCTCCCCCATCATGGATCTGGGGCTCCTCCCCCATCATGGATCTGGGGCTCCTCCCCGTCATGGATCTGGGGCTCCTCCCCCATCATGGATCTGGGGCTCCTCCCCTGTCATGGATCTGGGGCTCCTCCCCCATCATGGATCTGGGGCTCCTCCCCGTCATGGATTTGCGGATCCCCCCATCATGGTTCTGGGGCTCCTCCCCCATCATGGATCTGGGGCTCCTTCCTGTCATGGATCTGGGGCTCCACCCCCGTCATGGATCTGGGGCTCCTCCCCATCATGGATCTGAGGGCCCCCCATCATGGATCTGGGGCTCCTCCCCCATCATGGATCTGGGGCTCCTCCCCGTCATGGATTTGCAGATCCCCCCATCATTGTTCTGGGGCTCCTCCCTCATCATGGATCTGGGGCTCCTCCCTGTCATGGATCTGGGGCTCCTCCCCCGTCATGGATCTGGGGCTCCTCCCCCGTCATGGATCTGGGGCTCCTCCCCCATCATGGATCTGGGGCTCCTCCCCTTCATGGATCTGGGGCTCCTCCCGCGTCACGGATCTGGGGCTCCTTCCTGTCATGGATCTGGGGCTCCTCCCCTGTCATGGATCTGGGGCTCCTCCCCCATCATGGATCTGGGGCTCCTCCCCGTCATGGATCTGGGGCTCCTCCCCCATCATGGATCTGGGGCTCCTCCCCCATCATGGATCTGGGGCTCCTCCCCGTCATGGATCTGGGGCTCCTCCCCCATCATGGATCTGGGGCTCCTCCCCTGTCATGGATCTGGGGCTCCTCCCCCATCATGGATCTGGGGCTCCTCCCCGTCATGGATTTGCGGATCCCCCCATCATGGTTCTGGGGCTCCTCCCCCATCATGGATCTGGGGCTCCTTCCTGTCATGGATCTGGGGCTCCACCCCCGTCATGGATCTGGGGCTCCTCCCCATCATGGATCTGAGGGCCCCCCATCATGGATCTGGGGCTCCTCCCCCATCATGGATCTGGGGCTCCTCCCCGTCATGGATTTGCAGATCCCCCCATCATTGTTCTGGGGCTCCTCCCTCATCATGGATCTGGGGCTCCTCCCTGTCATGGATCTGGGGCTCCTCCCCCGTCATGGATCTGGGGCTCCTCCCCCGTCATGGATCTGGGGCTCCTCCCCCATCATGGATCTGGGGCTCCTCCCCTTCATGGATCTGGGGCTCCTCCCGCGTCACGGATCTGGGGCTCCTCCCCCGTCATGGATCTGGGGCTCCTTCCTGTCATGGATCTGGGGCTCCTCCCCTGTCATGGATCTGGGGCTCCTCCCCCATCATGGATCTGGGGCTCCTCCCCGTCATGGATCTGGGGCTCCTCCCCCGTCATGGATCTGGGGCTCCTCCCACATCATGGATCTGGGGCTCCTCCCCCATCATGGATTTGCGGATCCCCATCATGGTTCTGGGGCTCCTCCCCCATCATGGATCTGGGGCTCCTCCCTGTCATGGATCTGGGGCTCCTCCCCCTTCGTGGATCTGGGGCTCCTCCCCCATCATGGATCTGGGGCTCCTCCCACATCATGGATCTGGGGCTCCTCCCCCGTCATGGATCTGGGGCTCCTCCCCCATCATGGATCTGGGGCTCCTCCCCGTCATGGATCTGGGCTCCTCCCCCATCATGGATCTGAGGGTCCCCCATCATGGATCTGGGGCTCATCCCCCGTCATGGATCTGGGGCTCCTACCCCGTCATGGATCTGGGGCTCCTCCCCGTCATGGATCTGGGGCTCCTCCCCCGTCATGGATCTTGGGCTCCTCCCCATCATGGATCTGGGACTCCTCCCCCGTCATGGATTTGCGGATCCCCCATCATGGTTCTGGGGCTCCTCCCCCATCATGGATCTGGGGCTCCTCCCTGTCATGGATCTGGGGCTCCTCCCCCGTCATGGATCTGGCGCTCCTCCCCCATCATGGATCTGGGGCACCTCCCCCGTCATGAATCTGGGGCTCCTCCCCCGTCATGGATCTGGGGCTCCTCCCCCATCATGGATCTGAGGGTCCCCCATCATGGATCTGGGGCTCCTCCCCCATCATGGATCTGGGGCTCCTCCCCGTCATGTATTTGCGGATCCCCCCATCATGGTTCTGGGGCTCCTCCCCCGTCATGGATCTGGGGCTTCTCCCCATCATGGATCTGGGGCTCCTCCCCCATTATGGATCTGGGGCTCCTCCCCTGTCATGGATCTGGGGCTCCTCCCCCGTCATGGATCAGGGGCTCCTCCCCCGTCATGGATCTGGGGCTCCTCCCCCATCATGGATCTGGGGCTCCTCCCTGTCATGGATCTGGGGCTCCTCCCCTGTCATGGATCTGGAGCTCCCTCCCCATCATGGATCTGTGGCTCCTCCCCATAATGGATCTGGGGCTCCTCCCCCATCATGGATCTGGGGCTCCTCCCCGTCATGGATTTGCAGATCCCCCATCATGGTTCTGGGGCTTCTCCCCCATCACGGATCTGGGGCTCCTCCCTGTCATGGATCTGGGGCTCCTCCCCCGTCATGGATCTGGGGCTCCTCCCCTGTCATGGATCTGGGGCTTCTCCCCCATCATGGATCTGGGGCTCCTCCCCGTCATGGATCTGGGGCTCCTCCCCCGTCATGGATCTGGGGCTCCTCCCCGTCATGGATCTGGGGCTCCTCCCCCATCATGGATCTGGGGCTCCTCCCCCATCATGGATCGGGGGCTCCTCCCCCGTCATGGATTTGCGGATCCCCATCATGGTTCTGGGGCTCCTCCCCCATCATGGATCTGGGGCTCCTCCCTGTCATGGATCTGGGGCTCCTCCCCCGTCATGGATCTGGGGCTCCTCCCCCATCATGGATCTGGGGCTCCTCCCCGTCATGGATCTGGGGCTCCTCCCCCATCATGGATCTGGGGCTCCTCCCCCATCATGGATTTGAGGGTCCCCCATCATGGATCTGGGGCTCCTCCCCGTCATGGATTTGCGGATCCCCCATCATGGTTCTGGGGCTCCTCCCCCATCATGGATCTGGGGCTCCTCCCTGTCATGGATCTGGGGCTCCTCCCCTGTCATGGATCTGGGGCTCCTCCCCCGTCATGGATCTGGGGCTCCTCCCCATCATGGATCTGGGGCTCCTCCCCCGTCATGGATCTGGGGCTCCTCCCTGTCATGGATCTGGGGCTCCTCCCCCGTCATTGATCTGGGGCTCCTCCCTGTCATGGATCTGGGGCTCCTTCCCTGTCATGGATCTGGAGCTCCTCCCCCATCATGGGTCTGGGGCTCCTCCCCGTCATGGATCTGGGGCTCCTCCCCCGTCATGGATCTGGGGCTCCTCCCCCATCATGGATCTGGGGCTCCTCCCCCGTCATGGATTTGCGGATCCCCCATCATGGATCTGGCGCTCCTCCCCCATCATGGTTCTGGGGCTCCTCCCCCATCATGGATCTGGGGCTCCTCCCTGTCATGGATCTGGGGCTCCTCCCCATCATGGATCTGGGGCTCCTCCCTGTCATGGATCTGGGGCTCCTCCCCCGTCATGGATCTGGGGCTCCTCCCCCGTCATGGATCTGGGGCTCCTCCCCCGTCACGGATCTTTGGTTCCGGTGAAATGTTGACCTTGGTCTTCACAGTGATAACAGAAGAGATATACATTGTATACAAATCGTCCTTCAATCTTCTTCTGTCATTTTTGCTCCAATTTAACCCTTTAATAACTCCAATCTTCTCCCATACAAATAATCTTTTCATATTTTATCCCTTCAATAAATAATAACATAATAAAACGTTTTTTTTTCTATTGTGATTCCGTTCTCTAGATTTCTAGATTCGAATTTCCGTGTCCTTATTAGAGATGAGCTTTATGTTCGGGTCGAACGTCGGCTGTTCAATCGTTCCTCGAAATACGAACATTATGGGGCGACAAATTCCAGCGGCACGTCACGCCCCACAATGCACTGCAACATCGCTGTGAATTGCTGTCTGATTGGCCAAGCATGCACTATGACCCGTATGCTTTGGCCAATCACAGCGCCGTCAGCAAAGAGAGCCATAATTGGCCACACACAGCACTCCATATTGTACACACAGCTCCCCATATTGTACACACAGCCCCCCATATTGTACACACAGCACCCCATATTGTACACACAGCACCCCATATTGTACACACAGCACCTCATATTGTACACACAGCCCCCCATATTGTACACACAGCACCCCATATTGTACACACAGCCCCCCATATTGTACACACAGCACCCCATATTGTACACACAGCCCCCCATATTGTACACACAGCACCTCATATTGTACACACAGCTCCCCATATTGTACACACAGCACCCCATATTGTACACACAGCACCTCATATTGTACACACAGCACCCCATATTGTACACACAGCACCTCATATTGTACACACAGCACCCCATATTGTACACACAGCACCCCATATTGTACACACAGCACCTCATATTGTACACACAGCACCTCATATTGTACACACAGCACCCCATATTGTACACACAGCACCCCATATTGTACACACAGCACTCCATATTGTACACAGAGCACCCCATATTGTACACACAGCACCTCATATTGTACACACAACACCCCATATTGTACACAGAGCACCCCATATTGTACACACAGCACCCCATATTGTACACACAGCACTCCATATTGTACACACAGCACTCCATATTGTACACACAGCCCCCCATATTGTACACACAGCACTCCATATTGTACACAGCTCCCCATATTGTACACACAGCCCCCCATATTGTACACACAGCACTCCATATTGTACACAGCACCCCATATTGTACACACAGCCCCCCATATTGTACACAGAGCACCCCATATTGTACACACAGCACCCCATATTGTACACACAGCACTCCATATTGTACACACAGCACTCCATATTGTACACACAGCCCCCCATATTGTACACACAGCACTCCATATTGTACACAGCTCCCCATATTGTACACACAGCCCCCCATATTGTACACACAGCACTCCATATTGTACACAGCACCCCATATTGTACACACAGCCCCCCATATTGTACACACGGCTCCCCATATTGTACACACATCACCCCATATTGTACACACAGCACCCCATATTGTACACACAGCACCCCATATTGTACACACAGCACTCCATATTGTACACACAGCCCCCCATATTGTACACACAGCACTCCATATTGTACACACAGCACCCCATATTGTACACACAGCACCCCATATTGTACACACATCACCCCATATTGTACACACATCACCTCATATTGTACACACAGCACCCCATATTATACACACATCACCTCATATTGTACACACAGCCCCCCATATTGTACACACAGCACCCCATATTGTACACACAGCACCTCATATTGTACACACAGCCCCCCATATTGTACACACATCACCCCATATTGTACACACAGCACTCCATATTGTACACACAGCACCCCATATTGTACACACAGCACTCCATATTGTACACACAGCACCCCATATTGTACACACAGCCCCCCATATTGTACACACAGCCCCCCATATTGTACACACAGCCCCCCATATTGTACACACAGCACTCCATATTGTACACACAGCACCCCATATTGTACACACAGCACCTCATATTGTACACACAGCCCCCCATATTGTACACACAGCCCCCCATATTGTACACACAGCACCTCATATTGTACACACAGCACCCCATATTGTACACACAGGTCCCCATATTGTACACACAGCACCCCATTTTGTACACACAGCCCCCCATATTATACACACAGCACCCCATATTGTACACACAGCTCCTCATATTGTACACACAGCACCCCATATTGTACACACAGCCCCCCATATTGTACACACAGCACCCCATATTGTACACACAGCACCCCATATTGTACACACAGCTCCTCATATTGTACACACAGCACCTCATATTGTACACACAGCACCTCATATTGTACACACAGCACCCCATATTGTACACACAACACCCCATATTGTACACACAGCACCCCATATTGTACACACAGCACCCCATATTGTACACACAGCACCCATATTGTACACACAGCACCCCATATTGTACACACAGCACCCCATATTGTACACACAACACCCCATATTGTACACACAGCACCCATATTGTACACACAGCACCCCATATTGTACACACAGCACCCCATATTGTACACACAGCACCTCATATTGTACACACAGCACCCCATATTGTACACACAACACCCCATATTGTACACACAGCGCCTCATATTGTACACACAGCCCCCCATATTGTACACACAGCCCCCCATATTGTACACACAGCACCTCATATTGTACACACAGCACCCCATATTGTACACACAGGTCCCCATATTGTACACACAGCACCCCATTTTGTACACACAGCCCCCCATATTATACACACAGCACCCCATATTGTACACACAGCTCCTCATATTGTACACACAGCACCCCATATTGTACACACAGCCCCCCATATTGTACACACAACACCCCATATTGTACACACAGCCCCTCATATTGTACACACATCACCCCATATTGTACACACAGCACCTCATATTGTACACACAGCACCCCATATTGTACACACAGCCCCCCATATTGTACACACAGCACCCCATATTGTACACACAGCACCTCATATTGTACACACAGCACCCCATATTGTACACACAGCACTCCATATTGTACACACAGCCCCCCCATATTGTACACACAGCACCCCATATTGTACACACAGCACCCCATATTGTACACACAGCACCTCATATTGTTCACACAGCCCCCCATATTGTACACACAGCACCCCATATTGTACACACAGCCCCCCCATATTGTACAATATGGGGTGCTGTGTACAATATGGGGGACTGTGTGTACAATATGGGGTGCTGTGTGTACAGTATGGGGGTGCTGTGTACAATATGGGGGGCTGTGTGTACAATATGGGGTGCTGTGTGTATAATATGAGGGGCTGTGTGTACAATATGGGGGGCTGTGTGTATAATATGGGGGGCTGTGTGTACAATATGGGGTGCTGTGTGTACAATATGGGGGGCTGTGTATACAATATGAGGTGATGTGTGTACAATATGGGGGGCTGTGTATACAATATGAGGTGATGTGTGTACAATATGGGGTGCTGTGTGTACAATATGAGGTGCTGTGTGTACAATATGGGGGGCTGTGTGTACAATATGGGGTGCTGTGTGTACAATATGGGGGGCTGTGTGTACAATACGAGGGGCTGTGTGTACAATATGGGGTGTTGTGTGTACAATATGGGGTGCTGTGTGTACAATATGGGGGGCTGTGTGTACAATATGGGGTGCTGTGTGTACAATATGGGGTGCCGTGTGTACAATATGAGGGGCTGTGTGTACAATATGAGGTGCTGTGTGTACAATATGGGGGGCTGTGTGTACAATATGGGGTGTTGTGTGTACAATATGGGGTGCTGTGTGTACAATATGGGGGGCTGTGTGTACAATATGAGGGGCTGTGTGTACAATATGGGGTGTTGTGTGTACAATATGGGGTGCTGTGTGTACAATATGGGGGGCTGTGTGTACAATATGGGGTGCTGTGTGTACATTATGGGGTGCTGTGTGTACAATATGAGGTGCTGTGTGTACAATATGAGGTGCTGTGTGTACAATATGGGGTGCTGTGTGTACAATATGAGGTGCTGTGTGTACAATATGGGGTGCTGTGTGTACAATATGGGGTGCCGTGTGTACAATATGAGGGGCTGTGTGTACAATATGGGGTGTTGTGTGTACAATATGGGGTGCTGTGTGTACAATATGGGGGGGCTGTGTGTACAATATGGGGTGTTGTGTGTACAATATGGGGGGCTGTGTGTACAATATGGGGGGGCTGTGTGTACAATATGGGGTGCTGTGTGTACAATATGGGGTGCTGTGTGTACAATATGGGGTGCCGTGTGTACAATATGAGGGGCCGTGTGTACAATATGGGGTGTTGTGTGTACAATATGGGGTGCTGTGTGTACAATATGGGGGGGCTGTGTGTACAATATGGGGTGCTGTGTGTACAATATGAGGTGCTGTGTGTACAATATGAGGGGCTGTGTGTACAATATGGGGTGTTGTGTGTACAATATGGGGTGCTGTGTGTACAATATGGGGTGCTGTGTGTACAATATGGGGTGTTGTGTGTACAATATGGGGGGCTGTGTGTACAATATGGGGTGTTGTGTGTACAATATGGGGGGCTGTGTGTACAATATGGGGTGCTGTGTGTATAATATGGGGTGATGTGTGTACAATATGAGGTGCTGTGTGTACAATATGGGGTGCTGTGTGTACAATATGGGTTGCTGTGTGTACAATATGGGGTGATGTGTGTACAATATGGGGGGGCTGTGTGTACAATATGGGGTGTTGTGTGTACAATATGGGGGGCTGTGTGTACAATATGGGGGGGCTGTGTGTACAATATGGGGTGCTGTGTGTACAATATGGGGTGCTGTGTGTACAATATGGGGTGCCGTGTGTACAATATGAGGGGCCGTGTGTACAATATGGGGTGTTGTGTGTACAATATGGGGTGCTGTGTGTACAATATGGGGGGCTGTGTGTACAATATGGGGGGGCTGTGTGTACAATATGGGGTGCTGTGTGTACAATATGAGGTGCTGTGTGTACAATATGAGGGGCTGTGTGTACAATATGGGGTGTTGTGTGTACAATATGGGGTGCTGTGTGTACAATATGGGGTGCTGTGTGTACAATATGGGGTGTTGTGTGTACAATATGGGGGGCTGTGTGTACAATATGGGGTGCTGTGTGTATAATATGGGGTGATGTGTGTACAATATGAGGTGCTGTGTGTACAATATGGGGTGCTGTGTGTACAATATGGGTTGCTGTGTGTACAATATGGGGTGATGTGTGTACAATATGGGGTGCTGTGTGTATATATGATTCCAGATAAGGCAGCGGTATGTACAGAATCAGCAGACAGAAATGTGACAAACTCACCCGGGACAGAGGCTATTGGAGGGGACTGAACGCAAGCCTCTTGCCCACCGATTATGGGCCCTGGCATTTGGGGGAATGGTGCTCTCTGTGAGCTGTATGCCTGGGGACCCTGGGGTTGGTGTTACTTTGGATTCAGCTCCATGTCCCCCCAAAACACACAGACTCTGGAACCCTTTATATGCCATATTAGAATGATAAGACTGAATTATACTGTTGGGACACATCCTGTGAGGAGATGCTAATGTCATCAACTCCACTCACCTGTCTGATGTCAGCTATAATGTGTTTAATGTAAATGAGTTTAGTCTGGCTTACCACAGGTTCTAAGGGTATTCAACTCATTGTTGTTTGTTCTAATTAACCCTGTGTTGATGTTTATGGTAATGTGTGTTAATTGAATGAGCTGATCACATTGTCCTCCAGGACTGGCTAGGAGATGAATGGTCTAGGCTGAGGAGGGCGGAGATTGTTGTTTGTATTGATAATTGTAATTAGCTCCAGCTATTGTGTTTATACTACTGTGTGAAGCTCGGTGCCCACAAGTCTGTCATCTGGTCTGGGTAAATGTTTTAGTAAATTAGCTCATGTTAATTAGGTTAGCTTTGAGTCAGTCTGCTGTATAAATGTGTGGGAGATCTCAAATAAAGAGTTAGTCCTGATGTACTCCAAGACTGGTGTTGTCTGGTTCTTGGGGGTTCCTATAGCCAGATCCATTGGACTCGTGTTCCAGAACTTAGGAAGCGGTATATGACGGAAGCACTCAAGCGGAGTGTGGGATGTTCCGTGACAAGAAGCGTGGTCGAATAACAAGCCAGGGTCAGTTCCAGATCAGGCAGAGGCATAAGGGGTGTGAGGGTAAATTGCAGGAACTGAGGATTACGTTTACCATACTTCACTAATAATTTACTGAATCATGGTAACAGCGAAAACATTCACCTATGCAGAGGCCTGGTTCGGAAGGACATTGTGCACAATAATAAGATGTGTCTCTTCTGAATCCTGCTCTGGTACACACCTTACATTTTTTTTGCCGTCATTGGCCTGTTGGTTTGGGAGGGAGTTTATCGGGAAAGTGGCGTTCGGAGAGTCGACTAACAACATCTGATCGGATATTTTCTGGTGGGCCGTTCGGGAATATAAGGGCAGTGAAAACTTCCTCCTGGTAGCCAAGGAAGCGTTTGGGGTTTTGGGTGGAGTTACGATAAATGACATATGAATTGTAGATGGCCAATTGAAAAAAATAAATTGCGACTTTTTTATACCAATGGTATGTCCGTCTTGTAGCAAGGTACGGTTCCAGCATCTGGTCATTCAAGTCAACTCCCCCATAAACAAATTATAATCATAGATGCATTTAGGTTTCTGGATGGGGCCATTTCTTCTGGGGATTTCCATGAAGGTATCATTGTGGATTGAAGACAACATGTAGACATCCCTTCTGTCCCTCCACTTCACTGCCAAAATCTCGTTGTTTCGTAGACTTTCCGTTTCTCCTTTCCTCAATTACTTATTGACCAGACTTTGAGGAAAGCCCTTCCGGTTCTTTTTTACGGTACCACATGCTGGCGTCTTCTTCTGATGAAGGTTGTGGAACAGGGGCAGAGATGTGTAGAAGTTGTCTACATACAGGTGGTAGACCTTTCTCCAGTAGGGGGTATATGAGGTCCCAAACAATTTTCCCGCTTGATCCCAAGTAGTCTGGGCAATTAGGAGGTTGCAGCTGGGTGTCCTTCCCTTCATACACTATGAAGGAATATGTGTACCCTGTGGCTCCGTCACATAATTTGTATACCTTCACCCCATAGCGGGCCCTTTTACTGGGGATATATTGCTTTATTTTAAGCCTGCCGCTAAACTTAACAAGGGACTCATCCATACATATGTTTTGGTCCGGAGTAAACAGCTGGGGGAATACTGCAGAAAAATCATTTAAAAGTGGCCGAATTTTGAAAAGCCTGTCATAGTTTGGGTCATTTCGGGGAGGGCACTGGGTATTGTCGTTGAAATGAAGAAACCTCAATATCATGAGGTATCTGTTTCTGGGCATTACCTTGGAGAATACTGGCATGTGGTGGAGGGGTTTTTTTTTGTGAGTCCCATGTTAAATGTGAGCCCTAAAAAAACCTTAAATTCCTCCACCGTTAGGTCTCTCCACTCATAGGGACGGGCATAGTAGGACGTGGATGGCACTGTGGTGCTGGTGGATGGGACTGCGGTGCTGGTGGATGGGACTGCGGTGCTGGTAGATGCCACTGCCTCCTCACCAGAACGCCTTCGTTTGGTGGGCCGAATATCTTCCTCCTCTGAGTCATTCAGTATTCCACTACTGAGGACTGGCTCGTAATTTATGTCCGACTCAGAATTGGAGTCGGATGTTGCACTGTACTGATGGGCACTGTACTGATGGGGCACTGTACTGATGGGCACTGTACTGATGGGGCACTGTACTGATGGGCACTGTACTGAGGGGGCACTGTACTGATGGGCACTGTACTGATGGGGCATTGTACTGATGGGGCACTGTACTGATGGGCACTGTACTGATGGGGCACTGTACTAATGGGGCACTGTACTGATGAGCACTGTACTGATGGGGCACTGTACTGATGGGCACTGTACTGATGGGCATTGTACTGATGGGGCACTGTACTGATGGGGCACTGTACTGATGGGGCACTGTACTGATGGGCACTGTACTGATGGGCACTGTACTGATGGGGCACTGTACTAATGGGGCACTGTACTGATGGGCACTGTACTGATGAGCACTGTACTGATGGGGCACTGTACTGATGGGCACTGTACTGATGGGCATTGTACTGATGGGGCACTGTACTGATGGGCACTGTACTGATGGGGCACTGTACTGATGGGCACTGTACTGATGGGCACTGTACTGATGGGGCACTGTACTGATGGGCATTGTACTGATGGGGCACTGTACTGATGGGCACTGTACTGATGGGGCACTGTACTGATGGGCACTGTACTGATGGGCATTGTACTGATGGGCACTGTACTGATGGGCATTGTACTGATGGGGCACTGTACTGATGGGGCACTGTACTGATGGGCATTGTACTGATGGGGCACTGTACTGATGGGCACTGTACTGATGGGCACTGTACTGATGGGGCACTGTACTGATGGGCACTGTACTGATGGGCATTGTACTGATGGGGCACTGTACTGATGGGCACTGTACTGATGGGGCACTGTACTGATGGGCACTGTACTGATGGGCACTGTACTGATGGGGCACTGTACTGATGGGCACTGTACTGATGGGCATTGTACTGATGGGGCACTGTACTGATGGCCACTGTACTGATGGGGCACTGTACTGATGGGCACTGTACTGATGGGGCACTGTACTGATGGGCACTGTACTGATGGGCATTGTACTGATGGGGCACTGTACTGATGGGCACTGTACTGATGGGGCACTGTACTGATGGGCACTGTACTGATGGGCACTGTACTGATGGGCACTGTACTGATGGGCATTGTACTGATGGGGCACTGTACTGATGGGCACTGTACTGATGGGGCACTGTACTGATGGGCACTGTACTGATGGGGCACTGTACTGATGGGCACTGTACTGATGGGGCACTGTACTGATGGGCACTGTACTGATGGGCACTGTACTGATGGGCACTGTACTGATGGGGCACTGTACTGATGGGCACTGTACTGATGGGCACTGTACTGATGGGGCACTGTAGGCACTGTAAAAACATTTTTGCAACACTCACAGATCGCTGACAGTTTCTCTCTCTCCTCACACGCTGTCTCTGTGTGAGGAGAGAGAGCCGGCAATGAGCGATGATCTCAAATGTGTACATTTGAGATCATCGCTCATTGGCCATGGCGATCGCGCTGTTAATGGCCGCTGTGATTGGCCATTTACAGCGATCTGTGATTGGCTGTGTCCAAGGGCCAACACAGAATTTCCCCGATGCGCGCTCGTGAGCGCGCACGGGGAGCGAGGAAAGGGGAGGCCGTCAATTGAGATCGGCGACGGCCGAATGTCAGGTGGTTAATCTACAATAATTTACTGAGCTTGGAAGCCATCGCTGGTCAAAACAAGAAAAAAGAAAAGGGTTCCGAATTGTTTTGTGTATTTCTGCCTGTAGATTTCATAGAAGATCAAATGATTCTCGCTGGACAATCCAGGCAACCGATTCCTGCGATTGTCCCTCAAAATTCAACTTCTATACAATACATTTTCTATCATATAGACAATAATTATTTATTTTACAGACAGTCTACTGATTGGAATGGTACCAGCTGATTGGAGAAAAGCCAATGTAGCACCAATATTTAAAAAGGGCCCAAAATACATCCCTGGGAATTACAGACCAGTTAGCCTAACATCAATAGTATGTAAACTCTTGGAGGGGATGATAAAGGACTATATACAAGATTTTAGTAATAAGAATTATATCATTAGCAGTAATCAGCATGGATTCATGAAGAATCGTTCTTGCCAAACCAATCTATTAACCTTCTATGAGGAGGTGAGTTGCCATCTAGATAAAGGAAGGCCCGTAGACGTGGTGTATCTGGATTTTGCAAAAGCATTTGACACAGTTCCCCATAAACGTTTACTGTACAAAATAAGGTGCGTTGGCATGGACCATAGGGTGAGTACATGGATTGAAAACTGGCTACAAGGGCGAGTTCAGAGGGTGGTGATAAATGGGGAGTACTCAGAATGGTCAGGGGTGGGTAGTGGGGTTCCCCAGGGTTCTGTGCTGGGACCAATCCTATTTAATTTGTTTATAAACGATCTGGAGGATGGGATAAACAGTTCAATCTCTGTATTTGTGGACGATACTAAGCTAAGCAGGGCAATAACTTCTCCGCAGGATGTGGAAACCTTGCAAAAAGACCTGAACAAATGAATGGGGGAGGGGCGACTACATGGCAAATGAGGTTCAATGTAGAAAAATGTAAAATAATGTATTTGGGTGGTAAAAATCTGAATGCAATCTATAGACTGGGGGGAGAACCTCTGGGAGGATCTAGGATGGAAAAGGACCTGGGGGTCCTAGTAGATGATAGGCTCAGCAATGACATGCAATGCCAAGCTGCTGCTAACAAAGCAAACAGAATATTGGTATTAAAAAGGATCAACTCCAGAGATAAAACGATAATTCTCCCGCTCTACAAGACTCTGGTCCGGCCGCACCTGGAGTATGCTGTCCAGTTCTGGGCACCAGTCCTCAGGAGGGATGTACTGGAAATGGAGCGAGTACAAAGAAGGGCAACAAAGCTAATAAAGGGTCTGGAGGATCTTAGTTATGAGGAAAGGTTGTGAGCTCTGAACTTATTCTCTCTGGAGAAGAGACGCTTGAGAGGGGATATGATTTCATTATATAAATACTGGACTGGTGACCCCACAATATATAAATACCGGACTGGTGACCCCACAATATATAAATATCGGACTGGTGACCCCACAATATATAAATATCGGACTGGTGACCCCACAATATATAAATATCGGACTGGTGACCCCACAATATATAAATACCGGACTGGTGACCCCACAATATATAAATACCGGACTGGTGACCACACAATATATAAATACCGGACTGGTGACCCCACAATATATAAATACCGGACTGGTGACCCCACAATATACAAATACCGGACTGGTGACCCCACAATATATAAATACCGGACTGGTGACCCCACAATATACAAATACCGGACTGGTGACCCCACAATATATAAATACCGGACTGGTGACCCCACAATAAACAAATACCGGACTGGTGACCCCACAATATACAAATACCGGACTGGTGACCCCACAATATACAAATACCGGACTGGTGACCCCACAATATACAAATACTGGACTGGTGACCCAACAATATATAAATACCGGACTGGTGACCCCACAGTATATAAATACCGGACTGGTGACCCCACAATATATAAATACCGGACTGGTGACCCCACAATATACAAATACCGGACTGGTGACCCCACAATATACAAATACCGGACTGGTGACCCCACAATATACAAATACTGGACTGGTGACCCAACAATATATAAATACCGGACTAGTGACCCCACAATATACAAATACCGGACTGGTGACCCCACAATATACAAATACCGGACTGGTGACCCCACAATATATAAATACCGGACTGGTGACCCCACAATATACAAATACCGGACTGGTGACCCCACAATAGGGATAAAACTTTTTCGCAGAAGAGAGTTTAATAAGACTCGTGGCCACTCATTATAATTAGAAGAAAAGAGGTTTAACCTTAAACTACGTAGAGGGTTCTTTACTGTAAGAGCGGCAAGGATGTGGAATTCCCTTCCACAGGCGGTGGTCTCAGCGGGGAGCATTGATAGCTTCAAGAAACTATTAGATAATCACCTGAATGACCACAATATACAGGGATATATAATGTAATATGACATATAATCACACAACATACAGGATATATAATGTAATATGACATATAATCACACAACATACAGAGATATATAATGTAATATGACATATAATCACACAACATACAGAGATATATAATGTAATATGACATATAATCACACAACATACAGGATATATAATGTAATATGACATATAATCACACAACATACAGAGATATATAATGTAATATGACATATAATCACACAACATACAGAGATATATAATGTAATATGACATATAATCACACAACATACAGAGATATATAATGTAATATGACATATAATCACACAACATACAGGGATATATAATGTAATATGACATATAATCACACAACATACAGAGATATATAATGTAATATGACATATAATCACACAACATACAGGATATATAATGTAATATGACATATAATCACACAACATACAGAGATATATAATGTAATATGACATATAATCACACAACATACAGAGATATATAATGTAATATGACATATAATCACACAACATACAGAGATATATAATGTAATATGACGTATAATCACACAACATACAGAGATATATAATGTAATATGACATATAATCACACAACATACAGAGATATATAATGTAATATGACATATAATCACACAACATACAGAGATATATAATGTAATATGACATATAATCACACAACATACAGAGATATATAATGTAATATGACATATAATCACACAACATACAGGATATATAATGTAATATGACATATAATCACACAACATACAGAGATATATAATGTAATATGACATATAATCACACAACATACAGAGATATATAATGTAATATGACATATAATCACACAACATACAGGATATATAATGTAATATGACATATAATCACACAACATACAGAGATATATAATGTAATATGACATATAATCACACAACATACAGAGATATATAATGTAATATGACATATAATCACACAACATACAGAGATATATAATGTAATATGACATATAATCACACAACATACAGAGATATATAATGTAATATGACATATAATCACACAACATACAGGGATATACAATGTAATACGGACACATAATCACACACATAGGTTGGACTTGATGGACTTTTGTCTTTTTTCACCCTCACCTTCTATGTAATTATATCATTGATAAAAAAAGGAGTTCAGAGGGTTAGAATCTTCCTTTTTCTTGTCATGTACTCCATAGAATGAGTTCTCGGGTATTCATATTGTGGGTAATGCCGTGTACTTGGCTGATCTTGAAGGTTGGACACCTTTATTCAGCCCAATTTCTGAGGCTTTGGGCTCTCAATCAAGGACCACCATGTACTCATCCTAATTTCATCGATCGGGAATCTTGGGGTACACTGTCTATTCAGCCTGATCTCATAGGTTGGGAAGTTGGGCTACACTGTGCATTTGGGTTTATCTTGGAGGTTGGGAATCTTGGGGTGTGTATTCAGCTTGATCACTGGAGGTTGAATAATATATCTCGGGGTACTCTGTGTATTTGGCTTGATTTCAGGGGTTGGGTATCACGGGTTATGCTACGTATACAGCTGGATCTCGGTGGTTGGGAATCTTGGGGTACACTGTGTATTTGGCTTGATTTCAGGGGTTGGGTATTTTGGGGTACTCTGTGTATTTGGCTTGATTTCAGGGGTTGGGTATTTCGGGGTACTCTGTGTATTTGGCTTGATCTCAGGGGTTGGGTATTTCGGGGTACTCTGTGTATTTGGCTTGATCTCAGGGGTTGGGTATTTCGGGGTACTCTGTGTATTTGGCTTGATCTCAGGGGTTGGGTATTTCCGGGTACACTGTGTACTTGGCTTGATCTCAGGGGTTGGGTATTTTGGGGTACTCTGTGTATTTGGCTTGATCTCAGGGGTTGGGTATTTTGGGGTACTCTGTGTATTTGGCTGGATCTCAGGGGTTGGGTATTTCGGGGTACTCTGTGTATTTGGCTTGATCTCAGGGGTTGGGTATTTCGGGGTACTCTGTGTATTTGGCTGGATTTCAGGGGTTGGGTATTTCGGGGTACTCTGTGTATTTGGCTGGATCTCAGGGGTTGGGTATTTTGGGGTACTCTGTGTATTTGGATGGATCTCAGGGGTTGGGTATTTTGGGGTACTCTGTGTATTTGGCTGGATCTCAGGGGTTGGGTATTTCGGGGTACTCTGTGTATTTGGCTGGATCTCAGGGGTTGGGTATTTCGGGGTACTCTGTGTATTTGGATGGATCTCAGGGGTTGGGTATTTTGGGGTACTCTGTGTATTTGGCTGGATCTCAGGGGTTGGGTATTTCGGGGTACTCTGTGCATTTGGCTTGATTTCAGGGGTTGGGTATTTTGGGGTACTCTGTGTATTTGGCTGGGTCTCAGGGGTTGGGTATTTCGGGGTACTCTGTGTATTTGGCTTGATCTCAGGGGTTGGGTATTTTGGGGTACTCTGTGTATTTGGCTTGATCTCAGGGGTTGGGTATTTCGGGGTACTCTGTGTATTTGGCTTGATCTCAGGGGTTGGGTATTTCGGGGTACTCTGTGTATTTGGCTTGATCTCAGGGGTTGGGTATTTCCGGGTACACTGTGTACTTGGCTTGATCTCAGGGGTTGGGTATTTTGGGGTACTCTGTGTACTTGGCTTGATTTCAGGGGTTGGGTATTTTGGGGTACTCTGTGTACTTGGCTGGATCTCAGGGGTTGGGTATTTTGGGGTACTCTGTGTATTTGGCAGGATCTCAGGGGTTGGGTATTTTGGGGTACTCTGTGTACTTGGCTTGATTTCAGGGGTTGGGTATTTTGGGGTACTCTGTGTATTTGGCTTGATCTCAGGGGTTGGGTATTTTGGGGTACTCTGTGTATTTGGCTTGATTTCAGGGGTTGGGTATTTTGGGGTACTCTGTGTATTTGGATGGATCTCAGGGGTTGGGTATTTTGGGGTACTCTGTGTATTTGGCTGGATCTCAGGGGTTGGGTATTTTGGGGTACTCTGTGTATTTGGCTGGATCTCAGGGGTTGGGTATTTTGGGGTACTCTGTATACTTGGCTTGATTTCAGGGGTTGGGTATTTTGGGGTACTCTGTGTATTTGGCTTGATCTCAGGGGTTGGGTATTTCGGGGTACTCTGTGTACTTGGCTTGATTTCAGGGGTTGGGTATTTTGGGGTACTCTGTGTATTTGGCTGGATCTCAGGGGTTGGGTATTTCGGGGTACTCTGTGTACTTGGCTTGATTTCAGGGGTTGGGTATTTTGGGGTACTCTGTGTATTTGGCTTGATCTCAGGGGTTGGGTATTTTGGGGTACTCTGTGTATTTGGCTTGATTTCAGTGGTTGGGTATTTTGGGGTACTCTGTGTACTTGGCTTGATTTCAGGGGTTGGGTATCTCTGTGTATTTGGCTTGATCTCAGGGGTTGGGTATTTCGGGGTACACTGTGTACTTGGCTTGATTTCAGGGGTTGGGTATTTCGGGGTACGCTTTGTTATTATCCTTTTTCCTGGCTGCAGATCATTTATTCTCATGTATTTTTCTCTTCAGATCCATCTTTGCAGACGGCAGAGTCGGAATGTCTCCCATCATGAAGATTCCTAGGAGTATCCCCGAAACGTTTCATTGCGGCGTTCTCCTTGTAAGCGGCTAGATGGAATTACATTTGAACGCTGCGCCATGATGGGCCAAACCGCACAGCTCTAAAGACTTGGAGACACGGGAGTCGTGGAAATGAGGCGGCCGATACGGTGAAACACGTGTAACATTGATGCGGTTAGCGTTCAACTTTGAACTGGTGGATGGCGGTGGAGCGGGAGATGTTTAGTGGCGACAATGTCACCGAGTGTAAAGTAGATGAGCAGTTCAGCCGTTATTTGTACGCCGTCACCTACGCCGTCATCCTGGTCCCCGGACTGATCGGGAACGTCCTGGCTCTTTGGGTGTTTTACGCCTACATGAAAGAAACGAAAAGAGCCGTCATCTTTATGATCAATCTGGCCATCGCCGACCTCCTGCAAGTCCTGTCCCTGCCGCTGCGCATATTCTATTACCTGAACAAGTCGTGGCCGTTCGGACGATTCATGTGCATGTTCTGCTTCTACCTGAAATACGTCAACATGTACGCCAGCATCGTCTTCCTGGTCTGCATCAGCGTCAGGCGCTTCCTCTACCTGATCTACCCCTTCAAGTTAACGGACAGAAAGCGCATGTCTGACGTGTATGTCAGCGTCGTTGGCTGGATCCTTGTCTGCGTCAGCTGCCTCCCGTTTCCCCTGCTGAGGGTTGAAAATAATTCCACCAACAGTGACGCAGAAAACCAATGCTTCGCTGATCTGCCACTGCTCGACATCGGGACCACCAACTCCATCCTGGCGGTGACCTTCGCTGAGCTCTTTGGCTTCATCACGCCGCTGGTGGTGGTCGGCTATTGCTCCTGGAGGACTGTGATGTCACTGAAGGAGCCGCACTCGGCTTCTAATGATCTGGGAGAGAAGAAGAAGGCGCTGAAGATGATCCTGACCTGCACCTTCGTCTTCCTCCTCTGCTTCGCACCTTACCACCTGAGCTTCCCACTAGACTTCCTGGCCAAGGCCAATAAGATCCAGCAGTGTCACTACAAGAAGGCCATCCTGACCTTCCATCCGGTGGCGCTGTGCCTGGCCAGTATGAATTGCTGCTTGGATCCCATCATTTACTACTTCACCACCGATGAGTTCAAGAGACGACTTTCCCGGCAGGACATTGTTGACTGTACAGAGCTGGAGATATTCAGCAACACTTTATAATCTGCTTCCCGCCAAGTTCTGTCCAATGGGATCTCAGGAGGCCAAAGGGGGTTCAACATGAGCCTCCTCCCCTTTACAGCTCTCAGAGGAACCCCCGAGGATGGGGATAACATACGATACAAAGTTTCCGTTGGTCACAGGCAGTTCCCTCATTTCTGCCCGATTGCGGAGCCTTTGCACACAGGATTTTGGTGCAATGAAAAGAAATGAGCAAAATCCATTTTCCACTTGCTGACTCCGCCCTGAATCTGGAGAGATTGGCAGATGGTGGTGGACCCAGGAGAGCTTTGCTCTGGTCTGGTAGAGTTGGTGACGTTCATAGGAACAGAGGGGCTTCCAGGGCCCCCTGAGGGTGGAGCAAGAGGGGATGGGTGAAGAGCAAGTGCGCCACCAAGAGGTTAGAGTCCAACGGGGGGTTTATTTCACTTAATACCTATCCACAGTATCTGTAGATGTAGCCAATGGGTTTTGGGGATCCACATCTGCCTCCTTGGACAGGGATTGCATTGTGTGTAGGAGATCAGGAGATGAGAACTCTCACCCCTGTACATACCCCATGGGCCACGCCCCATAGATATTGGCCCCTAGACAGCCATGCCCCACAGATATTGGCCCCTAGACAGCCACGCCCCATAGATATTGGCCCCTAGACATGTGACTGTGTATATCATTGCTGTACTGTGTTCGGGGTCTCGGCTCTGTACATACAACTGTATATTTGTAATATTATTTTATATGAAGATTTTGCACATTTGACAAATGCTGTACATGAAACAGTTTAGTGCCCTGACATGTCCCACCCCTGAGGAGCCAAGCTCCACCCACTCCTTTGTGGAGGATTTCAGTCCAATCCTCTAATTCTGAAAGTCTGCTAATAGGCTGATATTGAAGGGAAGGAAGTAATGTTTACCACATGTGATACATTGTACAACTCCCTCTATACGTGATACATTGTACACCTCCCTCTATATGTGATACATTGTACAACTCCCTCTATACGTGATACATTGTACACCTCCCTCTATATGTGATACATTGTACACCTCCCTCTATATGTGATACATTGTACACCTCCCTCTATATGTGATACATTGTATATGTTGTGGATGTCTTATATCTGCTTTCCTACATATCAGCCATCAGCTTTCTCAGTGTCCCCATCCCCCGATGACCAATGTGTACAGGACTGGGATATAATCCCAATTTATTTATTACAGTTCACAGACCGTCACTTATCCCGAGCGCTCTGCAATCCTTCCCTGCCGATGTCTCTGGATAATGTTCTGCCTATATTCCCTATCTTCCATATCCTCCCTATCTTCTATATCTTCTATATCTTCTATATCCTCCCTATCTTCTATATCTTCTATATCTTCTATATCCTCCCTATCTTCTATATCTTCTATATCCTCCCTATCTTCTATATCTTCTATATCCTCTATATCCTCCCTATCTTCTATATCCTCCCTATCTTCTATATCTTCTATATCCTCCCTATCTTCTATATCTTCTATATCTTCTATATCCTCTATATCTTCTATATCCTCTATATCTTCCCTATCTTCTATATCCTCTATATCTTCTATATCTTCTATATCCTCCCTATCTTCTATATCTTCTATATACTCTATATCCTCCCTATCTTCTATATCCTCTATATCTTCTATATCCTCCCTATCTTCTATATCCTCCCTATCTTCTATATCTTCTATATCCTCCCTATCTTCTATATCCTCTATATCCTCCCTATCTTCTATATCCTCTATATCTTCTATATCCTCTATATCCTCCCTATCTTCTATATCTTCTATATCCTCTATATCTTCTATATCCTCTATATCCTCCCTATCTTCTATATCTTCTATATCCTCTATATCTTCTATATCCTCCCTATCTTCTATATCTTCTATATCCTCCCTATCTTCTATATCTTCCCTATCTTCTATATCCTCCCTATCTTCTATATCCTCCCTATCTTCTATATCTTCTATATCCTCTATATCCTCCCTATCTTCTATATCTTCTATATCCTCCCTATCTTCTATATCTTCTATATACTCTATATCCTCCCTATCTTCTATATCTTCTATATCCTCTATATCCTCCCTATCTTCTATATCTTCTATATCCTCCCTATCTTCTATATCTTCTATATACTCTATATCCTCCCTATCTTCTATATCTTCTATATACTCTATATCCTCCCTATCTTCTATATCTTCTATATCCTCCCTATCTTCTATATCCTCCCTATCTTCTATATCCTCCCTATCATCTTCCCTAAATATTTATTTTTATAGTAAAATGTCAGAAAATAAAAGATTTGTTTTTATTCCTCTGGATGAGAAATTGTTTATAATGTGATGTCCGAGATCTGTCTGTGTGTTCTACATTGTCCTCCTTATATGACATCACCACATCCATAGATACAGTATATATCATATATACACAGAGAGTCACATATACAGTATATATCATATATACACAGAGAGTCACATATACAGTATATATCATATATACACAGAGAGTCACATATACAGTATATATCATATATACACAGAGAGTCACAGTAATATACAGTGGGGGAAATACCGATCGTCTCCCCTGCAGATTGTGTAAGTTTTGCCCACTTACATAGAAATGAAGGGTCTATAATTTTTATCATAGGTGTATTTTATATGATAGAGACAGAATATCAACCAAAAATCCAGAAAAATCACACAATACAAATGTTATAAATGGAGTAAAATAAGTATTTGATCCCCAACCAACAATAATTCTCCCCCCACAGACTGGCTACAGGAGGTGCTCATGTGGTATATATATGGAGTATATATAGAGTGTATATAGTATATATGGGGGTATATATGGAGTATATATAGAGTGTATATAGTATATATGGGGTATATAGAGAGTGTATATAGTATATATGGAGTATATAGAGAGTGTATATAGTATATATGGGGGTATATATGGAGTATATAGAGAGTGTATATAGTATATATGGAGTATATAGAGAGTGTATATAGTATATATGGGGGTATATATGGAGTATATAGAGAGTGTATATAGTATATATGGGGGGTATATATGGAGTATATAGAGAGTGTATATAGTATATATGGAGTATATAGAGAGTGTATATAGTATATATGGAGTATATAGAGAGTGTATATAGTATATATGGAGTATATAGAGAGTGTATATAATATATATGGGGGGTATATATGGAGTATATAGAGAGTGTATATAGTATATATGGAGTATATAGAGAGTGTATATAGTATATATGGAGTATATAGAGAGTGTATATAGTATATATGGAGTATATAGAGAGTGTATATAGTATATATGAAGTATATAGAGAGTGTATATAGTATATATGGGGGGTATATATGGAGTATATAGAGAGTGTATATACTATATATGGATCATATAGAGAGTGTATATAGTATATATGGAGTATATAGAGAGTGTATATAGTATATATGGAGTATATATAGAGTGTATATAGTATATATGGGGTATATAGAGAGTGTATATAGTATATATGGAGTATATAGAGAGTGTATATAGTATATATGGGGGTATATATGGAGTATATAGAGAGTGTATATAGTATATATGGAGTATATAGAGAGTGTATATAGTATATATGGGGGTATATATGGAGTATATAGAGAGTGTATATAGTATATATGGGGGGTATATATGGAGTATATAGAGAGTGTATATAGTATATATGGAGTATATAGAGAGTGTATATAGTATATATGGAGTATATAGAGAGTGTATATAGTATATATGGAGTATATAGAGAGTGTATATAGTATATATGGGGGGTATATATGGAGTATATAGAGAGTGTATATAGTATATATGGAGTATATAGAGAGTGTATATAGTATATATGGAGTATATAGAGAGTGTATATAGTATATATGGAGTATATAGAGAGTGTATATAGTATATATGGGGGGTATATATGGAGTATATAGAGAGTGTATATACTATATATGGAGTATATAGAGAGTGTATATAGTATATATGGAGTATATAGAGAGTGTATATAGTATATATGGGGGGTATATATGGAGTATATAGAGAGTGTATATAGTATATATGGAGTATATAGAGAGTGTATATAGTATATATGGAGTATATAGAGAGTGTATATAGTATATATGGGGGGTATATATGGAGTATATAGAGAGTGTATATAGTATATATGGAGTATATAGAGAGTGTATATAGTATATATGGGGGGTATATATGGAGTATATAGAGAGTGTATATAGTATATATGGGGGGGTATATATGGAGTATATAGAGAGTGTATATAGTATATATGGGGGTATATATGGAGTATATAGAGAGTGTACATAGTATATATGGGGGTATATATAGAGTGTATATAGTATATATGGGGTATATAGAGAGTGTATATAGTATATATGGAGTATATAGAGAGTGTATATAGTATATATGGGGGTATATATGGAGTATATAGAGAGTGTATATAGTATATATGGAGTATATAGAGAGTGTATATAGTATATATGGAGTATATAGAGAGTGTATATAGTATATATGGGGGTATATATGGAGTATATAGAGAGTGTATATAGTATATATGGGGGGTATATATGGAGTATATAGAGAGTGTATATAGTATATATGGAGTATATAGAGAGTGTATATAGTATATATGGGGGGTATATATGGAGTATATAGAGAGTGTATATAGTATATATGGAGTATATAGAGAGTGTATATAGTATATATGGGGGGTATATATGGAGTATATAGAGAGTGTATATAGTATATATGGGGGGTATATATGGAGTATATAGAGAGTGTATATAGTATATATGGAGTATATAGAGAGTGTATATAGTATATATGGAGTATATAGAGAGTGTATATAGTATATATGGGGGTATATATGGAGTATATAGAGAGTGTACATAGTATATATGGGGGTATATATAGAGTGTATATAGTATATATGGGGTATATAGAGAGTGTATATAGTATATATGGAGTATATAGAGAGTGTATATAGTATATATGGGGGTATATATGGAGTATATAGAGAGTGTATATAGTATATATGGAGTATATAGAGAGTGTATATAGTATATATGGAGTATATAGAGAGTGTATATAGTATATATGGGGGTATATATGGAGTATATAGAGAGTGTATATAGTATATATGGGGGGTATATATGGAGTATATAGAGAGTGTATATAGTATATATGGGGGGTATATATGGAGTATATAGAGTGTGTATTTAGTATATATGGGGGGTATATATGGAGTATATAGAGAGTATATATAGTATATATGGAGTATATAGAGAGTGTATATAGTATATATGGAGTATATAGAGAGTGTATATAGTATATATGGAGTATATAGAGAGTGTATATAGTATATATGGAGTATATAGAGAGTGTATATAGTATATATGGGGGGTATATATGGAGTATATAGAGAGTGTATATAGTATATATGGGGGGTATATATGGAGTATATAGAGAGTGTATATAGTATATATGGGGGTATATATGGGGGGTATATAGTGTATATAGTATATATGGAGTATATAGAGAGTGTATATAGTATATATGGAGTATATAGAGAGTGTATATAGTATATATGGGGGGTATATATGGAGTATATAGAGAGTGTATATAGTATATATGGGGGGTATATATGGAGTATATAGAGAGTGTATATAGTATATATGGGGGTATATATGAGGGGTATATAGAGAGTGTATATAGTATATATGGGGGTATATATGGGGGTATATAGAGAGTGTATATAGTATATACGGGGGTATATAGAGAGTGTATATAGTATATATGGAGTATATAGAGAGTGTATATAGTATATATGGAGTATATAGAGAGTGTATATAGTATATATGGAGTATATAGAGAGTGTATATAGTATATATGGGGGGTATATATATGGAGTATATAGAGAGTGTATATAGTATATATGGGGGGTATATATGGAGTATATAGAGAGTGTATATAGTATATATGGGGGTATATATGGAGTATATAGAGAGTGTATATAGTATATATGGAGTATATAGAGAGTGTATATAGTATATATGGGGGGTATATATATGGAGTATATAGAGAGTGTATATAGTATATATGGGGGGTATATATGGAGTATATAGAGAGTGTATATAGTATATATGGGGGTATATATGGAGTATATAGAGAGTGTATATAGTATATATGGAGTATATAGAGAGTGTATATAGTATATATGGAGTATATAGAGAGTGTATATAGTATATATGGGGGTATATATGGAGTATATAGAGAGTGTATATAGTATATATGGAGTATATAGAGAGTGTATATAGTATATATGGAGTATATAGAGAGTGTATATAGTATATATGGAGTATATAGAGAGTGTATATAGTATATATGGAGTATATAGAGAGTGTATATAGTATATATGGAGTATATAGAGAGTGTATATAGTATATATGGAGTATATAGAGAGTGTATATAGTATATATGGAGTATATAGAGAGTATATATGGGGGGTATATATGGAGTATATAGAGAGTGTATATAGTATATATGGGGGTATATATGGAGTATATAGAGAGTGTATATAGTATATATGGGGTATATAGAGAGTGTATATAGTATATATGGGGGGTATATATGGAGTATATAGAGAGTGTATATAGTATATATGGGGGGTATATATGGAGTATATAGAGAGTGTATATAGTATATATGGGGGTATATATGGAGTATATAGAGAGTGTATATAGTATATATGGAGTATATAGAGAGTGTATATAGTATATATGGAGTATATAGAGAGTGTATATAGTATATATGGGGGTATATAGAGAGTGTATATAGTATATATGGGGGGTATTATGGAGCATATAGAGAGTGTATATAGTATATATGGGGGGTATATATGGAGTATATAGAGAGTGTATATAGTATATATGGAGTATATAGAGAGTGTATATAGTATATATGGAGTATATAGAGAGTGTATATAGTATATATGGAGTATATAGAGAGTGTATATAGTATATATGGAGTATATAGAGAGTATATATGGGGTATATATGGAGTATATAGAGAGTGTATATAGTATATATGGGGGGTATATATGGAGTATATAGAGAGTGTATATAGTATATATGGGGGGTATATATGGAGTATATAGAGAGTGTATATAGTATATATGGGGGGTATATATGGAGTATATAGAGAGTGTATATAGTATATATGGGGGGTATATATGGAGTATATAGAGAGTGTATATAGTATATATGGGGGGTATATATGGAGTATATAGAGAGTGTATATAGTATATATGGGGGGTATATATGGAGTATATAGAGAGTGTATATAGTATATATGGGGGGTATATATGGAGTATATAGAGAGTGTATATAGTATATATGGGGGTATATATGGAGTATATAGAGAGTGTATATAGTATATATGGGGGGTATATATGGAGTATATAGAGAGTGTATATAGTATATATGGGGGGTATATATGGAGTATATAGAGAGTGTATATAGTATATATGGGGGGTATATATGGAGTATATAGAGGAGTATATAGTATATATGGGGGGTATATATGGAGTATATAGAGAGTGTATATAGTATATATGGGGGGTATATATGGAGTATATAGAGAGTGTATATAGTATATATGGGGGGTATATATGGAGTATATAGAGAGTGTATATAGTATATATGGGGGGTATATATGGAGTATATAGAGAGTGTATATAGTATATATGGGGGGTATATATGGAGTATATAGAGAGTGTATATAGTATATATGGGGGGTATATATGGAGTATATAGAGAGTGTATATAGTATATATGGGGGGTATATATGGAGTATATAGAGAGTGTATATAGTATATATGGGGGGTATATATGGAGTATATAGAGAGTGTATATAGTATATATGGGGGTATATATGGAGTATATAGAGAGTGTATATAGTATATATGGGGGGTATATATGGAGTATATAGAGAGTGTATATAGTATATATGGGGGGTATATATGGAGTATATAGAGGGAGTATATAGTATATATGGGGGGTATATATGGAGTATATAGAGAGTGTATATAGTATATATGGGGGGTATATATGGAGTATATAGAGAGTGTATATAGTATATATGGGGGGTATATATGGAGTATATAGAGAGTGTATATAGTATATATGGGGGGTATATATGGAGTATATAGAGAGTGTATATAGTATATATGGGGGTATATATGGAGTATATAGAGAGTGTATATAGTATATATGGGGGGTATATATGGAGTATATAGAGAGTGTATATAGTATATATGGGGGGTTTATATGGAGTATATAGAGAGTGTATATAGTATATATGGGGGGTATATATGGAGTATATAGAGAGTGTATATAGTATATATGGGGGGTATATATGGAGTATATAGAGAGTGTATATAGTATATATGGAGTATATAGAGAGTGTATATAGTATATATGGGGGGTATATATGGAGTATATAGAGAGTGTATATAGTATATATTGAGTATATAGAGAGTGTATATAGTATATATGGGGGTATATATGGAGTATATAGAGAGTGTATATAGTATATATGGGGGGTATATATGGAGTATATAGAGAGTGTATATAGTATATATGGGGGGTATATATGGAGTATATAGAGGGAGTATATAGTATATATGGGGGGTATATATGGAGTATATAGAGAGTGTATATAGTATATATGGAGTATATAGAGGGTGTATATAGTATATATGGGGGGTATATATGGAGTATATAGAGAGTGTATATAGTATATATGGGGGGTATATATGGAGTATATAGAGAGTGTATATAGTATATATGGGGGGTATATATGGAGTATACACAGACACTACAGTAGGTGCTCATGTGGTACACAGATTAGTCCTGTCAATGTAAGAAGGTTCTCCTAACGACAACTCGTTATGTGTATAAAAGACACCTGTCCACAGAATCTCTTTCTTCCATTCAATCCTCACCATCATGGGGAAGACCAAAGATCTGTCAGAGGACGTCAGGGAGAAGATTGTAGACCTGCACAAGGCTGGAATGGGCTACAAGACCATCAGCAAGAAGCTTGGTGAGAAGGAGACAACTGTTGGAGCGATTATTCACAAATGGAAGAAATACAAAATAACCATCAATCGTCCTCAGTCTGGAGCTCCATGGAGGATTTCTCCTCATGGGGTGAGGATGGTCATGAGAAAAGTGAGGGATCCGCCCAGAACTACACGGGAGGAGCTTGTGAAGGATCTCAAGGTAGTTGGGACCTCAGTCACCAAACAAACCATTGGTAACACAATACACCACCATGGATTGAAATCCTGCAGCCCCCGCAAGGTCCTCCTCCTCAGGAAGACACATGTAGAGGAACGTCTGAAGTCTACCAATCAACATCTAAATGATTCAGAGAAGTTCTGTGGTCAGATGAGACCAAATTTCAGATCTTTGGCATCAACTCAACTCGCCGTGTTTGGAGGAAGAACATTGCTGACTTTGACCCTAAGAACATCATCCCTACAGTCACACATCATCCCTACAGTCACATCATCCCTACAGTCACACATCATCCCTACAGTCACACACCATCCCTACAGTCATATCATCCCTACAGTCACACATCATCCCTACAGTCACACACCATCCCTACAGTCACACATCATCCCTACAGTCACATCATCCCTACAGTCACATCATCCCTACAGTCACATCATCATCCCTACAGTCACATCATCCCTACAGTCACACATCATCCCTACAGTCACACATCATCCCTACAGTCATATCATCCCTACAGTCACACATCATCCCTACAGTCACACATCATCCCTACAGTCACACACCATCCCTACAGTCACATCATCATCCCTACAGTCACATCATCCCTACAGTCACACATCATCCCTACAGTCACACACCATCCCTACAGTCACATCATCATCCCTACAGTCACATCATCCCTACAGTCACACATCATCCCTACAGTCACACATCATCCCTACAGTCACACACCATCCCTACAGTCACACATCATCCCTACAGTCACACATCATCCCTACAGTCACATCATCATCCCTACAGTCACACACCATCCCAACAGTCACACACCATCCCTACAGTCACACATCATCCCTACAATCACATCATCCCTACAGTCACACATCATCCCTACAGTCACACATCATCCCTACAGTCACACCATCCCTATAGTCACACATCATCCCTACAGTCACATCATCCCTACAGTCACATCATCCCTACAGTCACACCATCCCTACAGTCACATCATTCCTACAGTCACACATCATCCCTACAGTCACACATCATCCCTACAGAAACACATCATCCCTACAGAAACACATCATCCCTACAGTCACATCATCCCTACAGTCACACATCATCCCTACAGTCACACCATCCCTACAGTCACACATCATCCCTACAGTCACATCATCCCTACAGTCACATCATCCCTACAGTCCCACCATCCCTACAGTCACATCATCCCTACAGTCACACATCATCCCTACAGTCACACATCATCCCTACAGTCACACATCATCCCTACAGAAACACATCATCCCTACATTCACACACCATCCCTACAGTCACATCATCCCTACAGTCACACATCATCCCTACAGTCACACATCATCCCTACAGTCACACATCATCCCTACAGAAACACATCATCCCTACAGTCACACACCATCCCTACAGTCACATCATCCCTACAGTCACACATCATCCCTACAGTCACATCATCCCTACAGTCACATCATCCCTACAGTCACATCATCCCTACAGTCACACATCATCCCTACAGTCACACCCCATCCCTACAGTCACACATCATCCCTACAGTCACATCATCCCTACAGTCACACCCCATCCCTACAGTCACACACCATCCCTACAGTCACATCATCCCTACAGTCACACATCATCCCTACAGTCACATCATCATCCCTACAGTCACATCATCATCCCTACAGTCACACATCATCCTTACAGTCACATCATCCCTACAGTCACACACCATCCCTACAGTCACACACCATCCCTACAGTCACACACCATCCCTACAGTCACACATCATCCCTACAGTCACATCATCCCTACAGTCACACACCATCCCTACAGTCACACATCATCCCTACAGTCACATCATCCCTACAGTCACACACCATCCCTACAGTCACACATCATCCCTACAGTCACATCATCATCCCTACAGTCACACATCATCCCTACAGTCACACATCATCCCTACAGTCACATCATCATCCCTACAGTCACACATCATCCCTACAGTCACATCATCATCCCTACAGTCACACATCATCCTTACAGTCACACACCATCCCTACAGTCACATCATCCCTACAGTCACATCATCCTTACAGTCACACACCATCCCTACAGTCACACATCATCCCTACAGTCACATCATCCCTACAGTCACACGTCATCCCTACAGTCACATCATCCCTACAGTCACACACCATCCCTACAGTCACATCATCCCTACAGTCACATCATCCCTACAGTCACATCATCCCTACAGTCACATCATCCCTACAGTCACATCATCATCCCTACAGTCACATCATCCCTACAGTCACACATCATCCCTACAGTCACACATCATCCCTACAGTCACACATCATCCCTACAGTCACATCATCCCTACAGTCACATCATCCCTACAGTCACATCATCCCTACAGTCACATCATCATCCCTACAGTCACATCATCCCTACAGTCACACATCATCCCTACAGTCACACATCATCCCTACAGTCACACCCCATCCCTACAGTCACACATCATCCCTACAGTCACACCATCCCTACAGTCACATCATCCCTACAGTCACATCATCCCTACAGTCACACATCATCCCTACAGTCACACACCATCCCTACAGTCACATCATCCCTACAGTCACATCATCCCTACAGTCACATCATCCCTACAGTCACACATCATCCCTACAGTCACACACCATCCCTACAGTCACATCATCCCTACAGTCACATCATCCCTACAGTCACACATCATCCCTACAGTCACACATCATCCCTACAGTCACATCATCCCTACAGTCACACATCATCCCTACAGTCACATCATCCCTACAGTCACACATCATCCCTACAGTCACACCATCCCTACAGTCACACCCCATCCCTACAGTCACACATCATCCCTACAGTCACACCCCATCCCTACAGTCACACCCCATCCCTACAGTCACACCATCCCTACAGTCACACACGGAGGTGGAAACATAATGATTTGGGGTGTTTCTCTGATAAAGGTACAGGCTGACTTTGCCGCATTGAGGGTCCAATGGACGGGGCCATGTATTGTAAGATCTTGGAGGAGAACCTTCTTCCCTCATCCAGAACACTGAAGATGGGTCATGGATGGGTCTTCCAGCATGACAATGACCCAAAACATACCACCAAGGCAACAAAGGAGGGGCTCAAGAAGAAGCACATGAAGGTCATGGAGTGGCCTATCCAGTCTCCAGACCTTAATCCTATAGAAAATGTATGGAGGAGCTGAAACTTCGAGGATTTAGAGAAGATCTGTAAAGAAGACAAAATCCCTCCTGAGATGTGTGGAAACTGATCACCACCTACAAGAAACGTCTGACCTCTGTGATCACCAACAAGGGTTTCTCCACCAACTACTAAGGGGAGCAAATACTTATTTTACTCCATTTATAACATTTGTATTGTGTGATTTTTCTGGATTTTTGGTTGATATTCTGTCTCTATCATATAAAATACACCTATGATAAAAATTATAGACCCTTCATTTCTATGTAAGGGGGCAAAACTTACACCATCTGCAGGGGAGACGATCGGTATTTCCCCCCACTGTATAATATATCTTATATCTGGAGGGTGGTGATGTCACTCTGGTATCGGGGGGATTGTTTGCAGAAACATCCTGATTGGTTATTACTGATTCTATGAAGGTGAAATTCCTCCTGGACCCCGCCCCCAGACCCCACCTCCAGACCCCCCCGCCCCCCACCTCCAGACCCCACCCCCGGACCCTGCCCCCAGACCCCACCTCCAGACCCCCCGCCCCCTACCTCCAGACCCCACCCCCGTACCCTGCCCCCAGACCCCACCTCCAGACCCCCCGCCCCCCACCTCCAGACCCCACCCCCGGACCCTGCCCCCAGACCCCACCTCCAGACCCCCCGCCCCCCACCTCCAGACCCCCCCGCCCCCCACCTCCAGACCCCACCCCCGGACCCTGCCCCCAGACCCCACCTCCAGACCCCCCACCCCCCACCTCCAGACCCCTCCCCCGGACCCTGCCCCCAGACCCCACCTCCAGACCCCCTGCCCCCCACCTCCAGACCCCCGCCCCCCACCTCCAGACCCCACCCCCGGACCCTGCCCCCAGACCCCACCTCCAGACCCCCCGCCCCCCACCTCCAGACCCCCCCGCCCCCCACCTCCAGACCCCACCCCCGGACCCTGCCCCCAGACCCCACCTCCAGACCCCCCACCCCCCACCTCCAGACCCCTCCCCCGGACCCTGCCCCCAGACCCCACCTCCAGACCCCCTGCCCCCCACCTCCAGACCCCCTGCCCCCCACCTCCAGACCCCCGCCCCCCACCTCCAGACCCCACCCCCGGACCCTGCCCCCAGACCCCACCTCCAGACCCCCCGCCCCCCACCTCCAGACCCCCCCGCCCCCCACCTCCAGACCCCACCCCCGGACCCTGCCCCCAGACCCCACCTCCAGACCCCACCCCTGGACCCCGCCTCTCCCCGGTAATGGGTGAGAATGATGGCGGCCCTCCTATCGAATTCAGTTGAAAATGAAATGATGTTCATAACGAATACATTATAACATAATTAGTAGCGGCTCCTGTGTAGTGTATTGGGGTCTCCTCCGGGGGCTCCGATCTCCTCCTACATGCCAAAGACATGCTGGGGGTTGATTGGCCCCAATCATGTGTATAAATGGCAGTTAGGGACCTTAGATTGTAAGCTTCTTAGGGGCAGGTATATTACCAAAAGTATTGGGACGCCTGCCTTTACACACACATGACCTTTAATGACATCCCAGTCTTAGTCCGGAGGGTTCAATATTGAGTTGGCTCCGCCCTTTACAGCTATAACAGCTTCAACTCTTCTGGGAAGGCCGTCCACAAGGTTTAGGAGGGTGTCTATGGGAATGTTTGACCATTCTTCCAGAAGAGCATTTGTGAGGTCAGGCACTGATGTTGGACGAGAAGGCCTGGCTCGCAGTCTCCTCTCTAATTCATCCCAAAGGTGTTCTATCGGGTTGAGGTCAGGACTCTGTGCAGGTCAGTCAAGTTCCTCCACCCCAAACTCGCTCATCCATGTCTTTATGGACCTTGCTTTGTGCACTGGTGGGCAGTCATGTTGGAACAGGAAGGGGCCAAGCCCATCCCCTGAAAAACAACCCCACACCATAATCCCCCCACACCATAATCCCCCCTCCCCCCACACCATAATCCCCCACACCATAATCCCCCCTCCCCCCACACCATAATCCCCCCAACCCCACACCATAATCCCCCTCCCCCACACTATAATCCCCCCACACCATAATCCCCCCTCCCCCCACACTATAATCCCCCTACACCATAATCCCCCTCCCCCACACCATAATCCCCCTACACCATAATCCCCCTCCCCCTACACCATAATCCCCCCTCCCCCCACACCATAATCCCCCTCCCCCTACACCATAACCCCCTCCCCCCACACCATAATCCCCCCACACCATAATTCCCCCCAACCCCACACCCTAATCCCCCCTCCCCCCACACTATAATCCCCCCTCCCCCCACACCCTAATCCCCCTCCCCCCCACACCATAATCCCCCCTCCCCCACACTATAATCCCCCTACACCATAATCCCCCCTCCCCCTACACCATAATCCCCCCTCCCCCACACCATAATCCCCCCTCCTCCTACACCATAATCCCCCTCCCCCTACACCATAATCCCCCCTCCCCCCCACACCATAATCCCCCTCCCCCTACACCATAATCCCCCCTCCCCCTACACCATAATCCCCCTCCCCCCACACCATAATCCCCCCTCCCCTACACCATAATCCCCCCTCCCCCTACACCATAATCCCCCTCCCCCTACACCATAATCCCCCCTTCCCCACACCATAATCCCCCCTCCCCCTACACCATAATCCCCCCCACACCATAATCCCCCCTCCCCCTACACCATAATCCCCCCTCCCCCACACCATAATCCCCCCTCCTCCTACACCATAATCCCCCTCCCCCTACACCATAATCCCCCTCCCCCTACACCATAATCCCCCCTCCCCCCACACCATAATCCCCCTCCCCCTACACCATAATCCCCCCTCCCCCTACACCATAATCCCCCTCCCCCCACACCATAATCCCCCCTCCCCTACACCATAATCCCCCCTCCCCCTACACCATAATCCCCCTCCCCCTACACCATAATCCCCCCTTCCCCACACCATAATCCCCCCTCCCCCTACACCATAATCCCCCCCACACCATAATCCCCCCTCCCCCTACACCATAACCCCCCTCCCCCCACACCATAATCCCCCCACACCATAATCCCCCCACACCATAATCCCCCCCAACCCCACACCCTAATCCCCCCTCCCCCCACACCCTAATCCCCCCTCCCCCCACACTATAATCCCCCCCTCCCCCCACACCATAATCCCCCCTCCCCCCACACCCTAATCCCCCTCCCCCCACACCATAATCCCCCCTCCCCCACACTATAATCCCCCTACACCATAATCCCCCCTCCCCCTACACCATAATCCCCCCTCCCCCACACCATAATCCCTCCTCCTCCTACACCATAATCCCCCTCCCCCTACACCATAATCCCCCCTCCCCCCCACACCATAATCCCCCCTCCCCCTACACCATAATCCCCCCTCCCCCTACACCATAATCCCCCTCCCCCCACACCATAATCCCCCCTCCCCTACACCATAATCCCCCCTCCCCCTACACCATAATCCCCCTCCCCCTACACCATAATCCCCCCTTCCCCACACCATAATCCCCCCTCCCCCTACACCATAATCCCCCCTCCCCCCACACCATAATCCCCCTCCCCCTACACCATAACCCCCTCCCCCCACACCATAATCCCCCCACACCATAATCCCCCCCAACCCCACACCCTAATCCCCCTCCCCCCACACTATAATCCCCCCTCCCCCCACACCATAATCCCCCCTCCCCCCACACCCTAATCCCCCTCCCCCCACACCATAATCCCCCCTCCCCCACACTATAATCCCCCTACACCATAATCCCCCCTCCCCCTACACCATAATCCCCCCTCCCCCACACCATAATCCCCCCTCCTCCTACACCATAATCCCCCTCCCCCTACACCATAATCCCCCCTCCCCCCCACACCATAATCCCCCTCCCCCTACACCATAATCCCCCCTCCCCCTACACCATAATCCCCCTCCCCCCACACCATAATCCCCCCTCCCCTACACCATAATCCCCCCTCCCCCTACACCATAATCCCCCTCCCCCTACACCATAATCCCCCCTTCCCCACACCATAATCCCCCCTCCCCCTACACCATAATCCCCCCCACACCATAATCCCCCCTCCCCCTACACCATAACCCCCCTCCCCCCACACCATAATCCCCCCACACCATAATCCCCCCACACCATAATCCCCCCCAACCCCACACCCTAATCCCCCCTCCCCCCACACCCTAATCCCCCCTCCCCCCACACTATAATCCCCCCTCCCCCCACACCATAATCCCCCCTCCCCCCACACCCTAATCCCCCTCCCCCCACACCATAATCCCCCCTCCCCCACACTATAATCCCCCTACACCATAATCCCCCCTCCCCCTACACCATAATCCCCCCTCCCCCACACCATAATCCCTCCTCCTCCTACACCATAATCCCCCTCCCCCTACACCATAATCCCCCCTCCCCCCCACACCATAATCCCCCTCCCCCTACACCATAATCCCCCCTCCCCCTACACCATAATCCCCCTCCCCCCACACCATAATCCCCCCTCCCCTACACCATAATCCCCCCTCCCCCTACACCATAATCCCCCTCCCCCTACACCATAATCCCCCCTTCCCCACACCATAATCCCCCCTCCCCCTACACCATAATCCCCCCTCCCCCCACACCATAATCCCCCCTCCCCCCACACCATAATCCCCCCTCTCCCTACACCATAATCCCCCCCACACCATAATCCCCCCTCCCCTACACCATAATCCCCCCTCCCCCTACACCATAATCCCCCCTCCCCCTACACCATAATCCCCCCTCCCCCTACACCATAATCCCCCCTCCCCCCACACCATAATCCCCCCTCCCCCTACACCATAATCCCCCCTCCCCCCTACACCATAATCCCCCCACCATAATCCCCCCTCCCCTCTACACCATAATCCCCCTCCCCCCACACCATGATCCCCCTCCCCCCTACACTATAATCCCCCTCTACAATCCCCCCTCCACCAAACACCCCCATACCATAATCTCCCCTCCCAACCATTGATTTGGACCAGTGCACAAATCAAGGCAATATAGTGTATATAGAGGAGGGGGAGGGTGTGTGTGTGTATATATATATATATATATATATATATATATATATATATATATATATATATATATATATATATATATATATATATAATGGGGGAGGTGTGTAAAGGAAGGTGTCCCAATACTTTTGGGGATGTAGAGAAAATCCCCGCCTCTATATCCTGTAAATATCTGTAATAAATGCTGCTCTGTGGTTGGAGGGGAATTCGGAGACGATCGATGTTCCTCTCGTCTCGGGTTGTTTCTTCTTCTCACAGATCATTTCTACAGAATACGAAACTCTCCATTCGTGCTCCTCTCTGTCCCCAAACATGGGGGAGGGGAGGGGTGTGTCACTTCTATGGTGGCCTCATTGGGGGTCAGTAAAGGCTGGAGGGGTCATTGGAGGCTGGAGGTGTACATTGGAGGCAAGTGGAGGCTGGAGGGGTACTTTGGGGGTCAGTGAAGGCTGGAGGGGTCATTGGAGGCTGGAGGGGTACATTGGAGGCAAGTGGAGGCTGGAGGGGTACATTGGGGGGTCGGTGGAGGCTGGAGGGGTACATTGGGGGTCAGTGAAGGCTGGAGGAGTCATTGGGGGTCAGTGGAGGCTGGAGGGGTACACTGGGGGGTCGGTGGAGGCTGGAGGGGTACATTGGAGGTCAGTGGAGGCTGGAGGGGTACATTGGAGGTAAGTGGAGGCTGGAGGGGTACATTGGGGGGTCGGTGGAGGCTGGAGGGGTACATTGGGGGTCGGTGAAGGCTGGAGGGGTCATTGGAGGATGGAGGGGTACATTGGAGGCAAGTGGAGGCTGGAGGGGTACATTGGGGGGGTCGGTGGAGGCTGGAGGGGTACATTGGGGGTCAATGAAGGCTGGAGGGGTACATTGGGGTCAGTGGAGGGGTACATTGGAGGTCAGTGGAGGGTGGAGAGGAACACTGGAGGTCAGTGGAGGGGTACATTGGAGGTCAGTGGAGGGTGGAGGGGTACATTGGAGGTCAGTGGAGGGTGGAGGGAAACATTGGAGGTCAATGGAGGGTGGAGGGGTACATTGGAGGTTAGTGGAGGGTGGAGGGGTACATTGGAGGTCAGTGGAGGGGTACATTGGAGGTCAGTGGAGGGTGGAGGGGAACACTGGAGGTCAGTGGAGGGTGGAGGGGTACATTGGGGGTCAGTGAAGGCTGGAGGGGTACATTGGAGGTCAGTGGAGGGTGGAGGGGTACATTGGAGGTAAGTGGAGGCTGGAGGGGTACATTGGAGGTAAGTGGAGGCTGGAGGGGTACATTGGGGGGTTGGTGGAGGCTGGAGGGGTATATTGGGGGTCAGTGAAGGCTGGAGGGGTCATTGGGGGTCAGTGGAGGCTGGAGGGGTACATTGGAGGTCGGTGGAGGCTGGAGGGGTACATTGGAGGTAGGTGGAGGCTGGAGGGGTACATTGGGGGGGTCGGTGGAGGCTGGAGGGGTCATTGGGGGTTAGTGGAGGCTGGAGGGGTACATTGGGGGTCAGTGGAGGGGTACATTGGAGGTCAGTGGAAGCTGGAGGGGAACATTGGAGGTAAGTGGAGGCTGGAGAAGTACATTGGAGGTTGGTGGAGGCTGGTGAGGTACATTGGGGGTCGGTGGAGGCTGGAGGGGTCATTGGAGGCTGGAGGGGTACATTGGAGGCAAGTGGAGGCTGGAGGGGTACATTGGGGGGTCGGTGGAGGCTGGAGGGGTACATTGGGGGTCAGTGAAGGCTGGAGGAGTCATTGGGGGTCAGTGGAGGCTGGAGGGGTACACTGGGGGCTCGGTGGAGGCTGGAGGGGTACATTGGAGGTCGGTGGAGGCTGGAGGGTTACATTGGAGGTAAGTGGAGGCTGGAGGGGTAAATTGGGGGGTCGGTGGAGGCTGGAGGGGTATATTGGGGGTCGGTGAAGGCTGGAGGGGTCATTGGAGGATGGAGGGGTACATTGGAGGCAAGTGGAGGCTGGAGGGGTACATTGGGGGCCGGTGGAGGCTGGAGGGGTACATTGGGGGTCAGTGAAGGTTGGAGGGGTACATTGGGGTCAGTGAAGGGGTACATTGGAGGTCAGTGGAGGGTGGAGAGGAACATTGGAGGTCAGTGGAGGGTGGAGGGGTACATTGGAGGTCAGTGGAGGGGTACATTGGAGGTCAGTGGAGGGTGGAGGGGTACATTGGAGGTCAGTGGAGGGTGGAGGGAAACATTGGAGGTCAATGGAGGGTGGAGGGGTACATTGGAGGTTAGTGGAGGGTGGAGGGGTACATTGGAGGTCAGTGGAGGGGTACATTGGAGGTCAGTGGAGGGTGGAGGGGAACACTGGAGGTCAGTGGAGGGTGGAGGGGTACATTGGGGGTCAGTGAAGGCTGGAGGGGTACATTGGAGGTCAGTGGAGGGTGGAGGGGTACATTGGAGGTAAGTGGAGGCTGGAGGGATACATTGGGGGGTTGGTGGAGGCTGGAGGGGTATATTGGGGGTCAGTGAAGGCTGGAGGGGTCATTGGGGGTCAGTGGAGGCTGGAGGGGTACATTGGAGGTCGGTGAAGGCTGGAGGGGTACATTGGAGGTAAGTGGAGGCTGGAGGGGTACATTGGGGGGGTCAGTGGAGGCTGGAGGGGTCATTGGGGGTTAGTGGAGGCTGGAGGGGTGCATTGGGGGTCAGTGGAGGGGTACGTTGGAGGTCAGTGGAAGCTGGAGGGGTACATTGGAGGTAAGTGGAGGCTGGAGAAGTACATTGGAGGTTGGTGGAGGCTGGAGAGGTACATTGGGGGTCGGTGGAGGCTGGAGGGGTACATTGGGGGTCAGTGAAGGCTGGAGGGGTCATTGGGGTCAGTGGAGGCTGGAGGGGTACATTGGGGGTCAGTGGAGGGTGGATGGGTACATTGGAGGTCAGTGGAAGCTGGAGGGGTACAGGGGGGGTCAGTGGAGGCTGGAGGGGTACATTAGGGGTCAGTGGAGGCTGGAGGGGTACATTGGGAGTCAGGGGAGGGTGGAGGGGAACATTGGAGGTCAGTGGAGGAGTACATTGGAGATCAGTATGGGGTGGAGGAGTACATTGGGGGTCAGTGGAGGGTGGAGGGGTCATTTGGGGTCAGTGGAGGCTGGACGGGCACATTGGGGGGTTGGTGGAGACTGGAGGGGTACATTGGGGGGTCGGTAGAGGCTGGAGGGGTACATTGGGGTCAGTGAAGGCTGGAGGGGTCATTGGGGGTCAGAGGAGGGTGGAGGAGTACATTGGGGGTCAGTGGAGGGGAACATTGGAGGTCAGTGGAGAGTGGAGGGGAACACTGGAGGTCAGTGGAGGCTGGAGGAGTACATTGGAGGTCGGTGGAGGCTAGAGGGGTACATTGGGGGTCGGTGGAGGCTGGAGGGGTACATTGGAGGTCAGTGGAGGGGACCATTGGAGGTCAGTGGAGAGTGGAGGGGAACATTGGAGGTCAGTGGAGGCTGGAGGAGTACATTGGAGGTTGGTGGAGGCTAGAGGGGTACATTGGGGGTCGGTGGAGGCTGGAGGGGTACATTGGAGGTCGGTGGAGGCTGGAGGGGTACATTAGGGGGGTCAGTGGAGGCTGGAGGGGTCATTGGGGTCAGTGGAGGCTGGAGGGGTACATTGGGGGTCAGTGGAGGGGTACATTGGAGGTCAGTGGAGGCTGGAGGGGTACATTGGGGATCAGTGGAGGCTGGAGGGGCACATTGGAGGTCGGTGGAGGCTGGAGGGGTACATTGGGGGGGTCAGTGGAGGCTGGAGGGGTCATTGGGGGTCAGTGGAGGCTGGAGGGGTACATTGGGGGTCAGTGGAGGGTAGAGGGGTACATTGGGGGTCAGTGGAGGCTGGAGGAGTACATTGGGGGTCAGTGGAGGGTGGAGGGGTACATTGGGGGTCAGTGGAGGGTGGAGGGGAACATTGGAGGTCAGTGGAGGGGTATATTGGGGGTCGGTGGAGGGATACATTGGTGGTCAGTGCAGGGGTCCATTGGAGGTCAGTGGAGGCTGGAGGGGTACATTGGGGGTCAGTGGAGGGGTACATTGGAGGTCAGTGGAGGGGTACATTGGAAGTCAGTGGAGGGTGGAAGGGAACATTGGAGGTCAGTGGAGGGGTACATTGGAAGTCAGTGGAGGGTGGAAGGGAACATTGGAGGTCAGTGGAGGGGTACATTGGAGGTCAGTGGAGGGTGGAGGGGAACATTGGAGGCCAGTGGAGGGGTACATTGGAGGTCAGTGGAGGGTGGAGGGGAACATTGGAGGTCAGTGGAGGGTGGAGGGGTACATTGGGGGTCAGTGGAGTGGTACATTTGAGGTCAGTGGAGGGGTACATTGGAGGTCAGTGGAGGGGAACATTGGAGGTCAGTGGAGGGTGGAGGGGAACATTGGAGGTCAGTGGAGGGTGGAGGGGTACATTGGAGGTCAGTGGAGGGGTACATTGGAGGTCAGTGGAGGGGTACATTGGAGGTCAGTGGAAGGTGGAGAGGTACATTGGAGGTCAGTGGAGTGGAACATTGGAGGTCAGTGGAGGATGGAGGGGTACATTGGAGGCCACTGGAGGGGTACATTGGAGGTCAGTGGAGGGTGGAGGGGTACATTGGAGGTCAGTGGAGGGTGGAGGGGAACACTGGAGGTCAGTGGAGGGTGGAGGGGAACACTGGAGGTCAGTGGAGGGTGGAGGGATATATTGGAGGGCAGTGGAGGGTGGAGGAGTACATTGGAGGTCAGTGGAGGGTGGAGGGAAACATTGGAGGTCAGTGGAGGGTGGAGGGATACATTGGAGGTCAGTGGAGGGTGGAGGGGTACATTGGAGGATAGAGGGGTACATTGGAGGTCAGTGAAGGGGTACATTGGAGGTCAGTGAAGGCTGGAGGGGTACATTGGGGGTCAGTGAAGGCTGGAGGGTTACATTGGAGGTCAGTGGAGGGTGAATGGGTACATTGGAGGTCAGTGGAGGGGTACATTGGATGTCAGTGGAGGGTGGAGGGGTACATTAGGGGTCAATGGAGGGTAGAGGGGTACATTGGGGGTCAGTGGAGGCTGGAGGGGTACTTGGGGGTCAGTGGAGGCTGGAGGGGTACATTGGGGGTCAGTGGAGGGTAGAGGGGAACATTGGAGGTCAGTGAAGGGGTATATTGGGGGTGAGTGAAGGCTGGAGGGGTACATTGGAGGTCAGTGGAGGGTGGAGGGGTACATTGGTGGTCAGTGGAGGGGTACATTAAGGGTCACTGGAGGCTGGAGGGGTACATTGGGGGTCAGTGGACGGTGAAGGGGAACATTGGACGTCAGTGGAGGGGAACATTGGAGGTCAGAGGAGGGTGGAGGGGTACATTGGAGGTCAGTGGAAGGTGGAGGGGTACATTGGAGGTCAGTGGAGGGCTACATTGGAGGTCAGTGGAGGGTGGAGGGAAACATTGGAGGTCAGTGGAGGGTGGAGGGGTACATTGAAGGTCAGTGGAGGCTGGAGGGGTACATTGGGGGTCAGTGAAGGCTGGAGGGGTACATTGGAGGTCTGTGGAGGGTGGAGGGGAACACTGGAGGTCAGTGGAGGGTGGAGGGGTACATTAGAGGTCAGTGGAGGGGAACATTGGAGGTCAGTGGAGGGTGGAGGAGTACATTGGAGGTCAGTGGAGGGGTACACTGGAGGTCAGTGGAGGGTGGAGGGGTACATTGGAGGTCAGTGGAGGGTGGAGGAGTACATTGGAGGTCAGTGGAGGGGTACATTGGAGGTCAGTGGAGGGTGGAGGGGTACATTGGAGGTCAGTGGAGGGTGGAGGAGTACATTGGAGGTCAGTGGAGGGGTACATTGGAGGTCAGTGGAGGGTGGAGGGGTACATTGGGGGTCAGTGAAGGCTGGACGGGTACATTGGGTGTCAGTGAAGGCTGGAGGGGTACATTGGAGGTCAGTGGAGGGGTACATTGGAGGTCAGTGGAGGGGTACATTGGAGGTCAGTGGAGGGTGGAGGGGTACATTGAAGGTCAGTGAAGGCTGGAGGGGTACATTGGAGGTCAGTGGAGGGTGGAGGGGAACACTGGAGGTCAGTGAAGGCTGGAGGAGTACATTGGAGGTCAGTGGAGGGTGGAGGGGTACATTGGAGGTCAGTGGAGGGTGTGGGGGTACATTGGAGGTCAGTGAAGGCTGGAGGGGTACATTGGAGGTCAGTGGAGGGGTACATTGGAGGTCAGTGGAGGATGGAGGGGAACACTGGAGGTCAGTGGAGGGTGGAGGTGTACATTGGGGGTCAGAGAAGGCTGGAGGGGTACATTGGAGGTCAGTGGAGGGGAACATTGGAGGTCAGTGGAGGGGTATATTGGGGGCCAGTGGAGGGTGGAGGGGTACATTGCAGGTCAGTGGAGGGTGGAGGGGTACATTGGAGGTCAATGAAGGCTGGAGGGGTACATTGGAGGTCAGTGGAGGGTGGAGGGGTACATTGGAGGTCAGTGAAGGCTGGAGGGGTACATTGGAGGTCAGTGGAGGGTGGAGGGGAACACTGGAGGTCAGTGGAGGGTGGAGGTGTACATTGGGGGTCAGAGAAGGCTGGAGGGGTACATTGGAGGTCAGTGGAGGGGAACATTGGAGGTCAGTGGAGGGGTATATTGGGGGCCAGTGGAGGGTGGAGGGGTACATTGCAGGTCAGTGGAGGATGGAGGGGAACATTGGAGGTCAGTGGAGGCTGGAGGGGTACATTGGAAGTCAGTGGAGGGTGGAGGGGTACATTGGAGGTCAGTGGAGGGTGGAGGGGTACATTGGAGGTCAGTGGAGGGTGGAGGGGAACATTGGAGGTCAGTGGAGGCTGGAGGGGAACATTGGAAGTCAGTGGAGGGGTACATTGGAGATCAGTGGAGGGTGGAGGAGTACATTGGAGGTCAGTGGAGGGGTATATTGGAGGTCAGTGGAGGGTGGAGGGGTATATTGGAGGTCAGTGGAGGGTGGAGGGAAACACTGGAGGTCAGTGGAGGGGTACATTGGTGGTCAGTGGAGGGTGGAGGGGAACATTGTAGGTCGGCAGAGGGGTATATTGGGGGTCAGTGGAGGCTGGAGGGGTACATTGGGGGTCAGTGGAGGGGTATATTGGGGGTCAGCGGAGGCTGGAAGGGTACATTGGAGGTCAGTGGAGGGGTATATTGGACGTCAGTGGAGGCTGGAGGGGAACATTAGAGGTCAGTGGAGGGGTATATTGGGGGTCAGTGGAGGCTGGAGGGGAACATTGGAGGTCAGTGGAGGGGTATATTGGAGGTCAGTGGAGGGGTACATTGGAGGTCAGTCGAGGGATATATTGGAGGTCAGTGGAGGCTGGAGGGGAACATTGGAGGTCAGTGGAGGGGTATATTGGAGGTCAGTGGAGGGGTATATTGGGGGTCAGTGGAGGGGTATATTGGAGGTCAGTGGAGGGATATATTTGAGGTCAGTGGAGGGGTATATTGGAGGTCAGTGGAGGGGTATATTGGAGGTCAGTGGAGGGGTATATTGGGGGTCAGTGGAGGGGTATATTGGAGGTCAGTGGAGGGGTACATTGGGGGTCAGTGGAGGGGTACATTGGGGGTCAGTGGAGGGGTACATTGGAGGTCAGTGGAGGGGTACATTGGGGGTCAGTGGAGGGGTATATTGGAGGTCAGTGGAGGGGTATATTGGAGGTCAGTGGAGGGATATATTGGAGGTCAGTGGAGGGGTATATTGGAGGTCAGTGGAGGGGTACATTGGGGGTCAGTGGAGGGGTACATTGGGGGTCAGTGGAGGGGTACATTGGGGGTCAGTGGAGGGGTATATTGGGGGTCAGTGAAGGGGTATATTGGAGGTCAGTGGAGGGGTATATTGGAGGTCAGTGGAGGGGTATATTGGGGGTCAGTGGAGGGGTATATTGGAGGTCAGTGGAGGGGTATATTGGAGGTCAGTGGAGGGGTATATTGGAGGTCAGTGGAGGGGTATATTGGGGGTCAGTGGAGGGGTATATTGGAGGTCAGTGCAGGGGTATATTGGAGGTCAGTGGAGGGGTATATTGGGGGTCAGTGAAGGGGTATATTGGGGGTCAGTGGAGGGGTATATTGGGGGTCAGTGGAGGGGTATATTGCGGGTCAGTGGAGGGGTATATTGGAGGTCAGTGGAGGGGTATATTGGGGTCAGTGGAGGGGTATATTGGGGGTCAGTGGAAGGGTATATTGGGGGTCAGTGGAGGGATATATTGGAGGTCAGTGGAGGGGTATATTGGGGGTCAGTGGAGGGATATATTGGAGGTCAGTGGAAGGGTATATTGGGGGTCAGTGGAGGGATATATTGGAGGTCAGTGGAGGGGTATATTGGGGGTCAGTGAAGGGGTATATTGGGGGTCAGTGGAGGGGTATTTTGGAGGTCAGTGGAGGGGTATATTGGGGGTCAGTGGAGGGGTACATTGGGGGTCAGTGGAGGGGTACATTGGAGGTCAGTGGAGGGGTACATTGGGGGTCAGTGGAGGGGTATATTGCGGGTCAGTGGAGGGGTATATTGGAGGTCAGTGGAGGGGTATATTGCGGTCAGTGGAGGGGTATATTGGGGGTCAGTGGAGGGGTATATTGGGGGTCAGTGGAGGGGTATATTGGAGGTCAGTGGAGGGGTATATTGGAGGTAAGTGGAGGGGTATATTGGGGGTCAGTGGAGGCTGGAGGGGAACATTGGAGGTCAGTGGAGGCTGGAGAGGTATATTGGGGGTCAGTGGAGGGGTATATTGGGGGTCAGTGGAGGCTGGAGGGGAACATTGGAGGTCAGTGGAGGCTGGAGGGGTATATTGGAGGTAAGTGGAGGGGTATATTGGAGGTCAGTGGAGGGGTATATTGGGGTCAGTGGAGGGGTATATTGGAGGTCAGTGGAGGGGAACATTGGAGGTCAGTGGAGGCTGGAGGGGTATATTGGGGGTCAGTGGAGGCTGGAGGGGAACATTGGAGTTCGGTGGAGGCTGGAGGGGTATATTGGAGGTAAGTGGAGGGGTACATTGGAGGTCAGTGGAAGGGTATATTGGGGGTCAGTGGAGGGATATATTGGAGGTCAGTGGAGGGGTATATTGGAGGTCAGTGGAGGGGAACATTGGAGGTCAGTGGAGGGGTATATTGGAGGTCAGTGGAGGGGTATATTGGGGGTCAGTGGAGGGGTATATTGGAGGTCAGTGGAGGGGAACATTGGAGGTCAGTGGAGGCTGGAGGAGTATATTGGGGGTCAGTGGAGGCTTAAGGGGTATATTGGGGGTCAGTGGAGGCTGGAGGGGAACATTGGAGGTCGGTGGAGGCTGGAGGGGTATATTGGAGGTAAGTGGGGGGGTATATTGGAGGTCAGTGGAAGGGTATATTGGGGGTCAGTGGAGGGATATATTGGAGGTCAGTGGAGGGGTATATTGGAGGTCAGTGGAGGAGTATATTGGGGGTCAGTGGAGGGGTATATTGGAGGTCAGTGGAGGGGAACATTGGAGGTCAGTGGAGGCTGGAGGAGTATATTGGGGGTAAGTGGAGGGGTATATTGGTGATTAGGGGGCACTTACACTGTAGAAGTCTGTGCCCCACCCTCTTCCCTGCCCCCTCTTCCAGTTGGGCAGGACGCTGGAATTGAACAGATGGGAGGGTCAGTCTGGGACAGTTGGGGGCGGGGCTTCTTCTCTGTATATATACAGACACACATAAACCTCAGCACAAAGGATCGGCGAGGTCTGGTGCACCATCCAGGACCGAGTCCCCTCCCCCTTCTCCAGACACCGAGTGGGATGATGGAGCTTAGGAAGGGTGGCCAGGGACGGGGCAGTGTGTAGGAAATCCCGGGGTATTTTCGGTATTGTACCAGGATTGGACGGGGGGTCACCAGAGCCGAGTTGGATTTTCTCTCCTGGCTGTGGAGGCGGACGGATGGGAAATGCCAGAAACTCTAATTTGTGCCAACTTAGATGCCGCCTGACCAGAAGTATATTGTTATGTTGTGGGAGGAGACATGGAGAAAGCCCGGCCAATCACAGCTCACAAAGTGTGAATATTCCTTCCTAACCAGGAAACTGAACTCTGGAGGAACCAGCAGAGGACTGCCTGAGATCTCCCTGCAGATCATCTTCTCCCCATTACTGACCTATCATACCTTCAGTCTCTGTGTGGTGGCGGCCATATTGGTATAAGGCAGGGCTTTGCTTCCTCATGTCAGAGTTGCCCTGATATCTGAGATGCCTAGACACAGGAACAGGTCTGATATCAGAGGTACCTAGGCACAGGAAGTGGCCTGATATCAGAGGTGCCTAGGCACAGGAAGTGGCCTGATATCAGAGGTGCCTAGGCACAGGATGTGGCCTGATATCAGAGGTCCCTAGGCACAGGAAGTGGCCTGATATCAGAGGTGGCTAGGCACAGGAAGTGGCCTGATATCTGAGATACCTAGACACCGGAACAGGTCTCATATCAGAGGTACCTAGGCACAGGAATGGGCCTGATATCAGAGGTGCCTAGGCACAGGAAGTGGCCTGATATCAGAGGTGCCTAGACACAGGAACAGGCCTGATATCAGAGGTGCCTAGGCACAGGAAGTGGCCTGATATCAGGAGTGTCTGGACACAGGAAGTCAAACAGAATATTTGGGGGGCACACCCTAAAAGATGCATTAAAGATGGTGCAACCATAAGACCAACAACAGAACAAAATATTACAGAGCACACATGGGAAAAAGACATTTACCTCCAGCAAGGCTTATTTAAAACATCTAAACATTATCAAAAAATATGAGGATTTGGGCCCTCCGTATTGCTATATGGTGCGAAGCCCATATACTCCTCTATACACTCCTCTATACACTCCTCTATACACTCCTCCATACACTCCTCCATACACTCCTCTATACACTCCTCTATACACTCCTCTATACACTCCTCTATACACTCCTCTATACACTCCTCCATACACTCCTCCATACACTCCTCCATACACTCCTCTATACACTCCTCTATACACTCCTCCATACACTCCTCTATACACTCCTCTATACACTCCTCCATACACTCCTCTATACACTCCTCTATACACTCCTCCATACACTCCTCTATACACTCCTCCATACACTCCTCCATACACTCCTCTATACACTCCTCTATACACTCCTCTATACACTCCTCTATACACTCCTCCATACACTCCTCCATACACTCCTCTATACACTCCTCTATACACTCCTCTATACACTCCTCCATACACTCCTCTATACACTCCTCTATACACTCCTCCATACACTCCTCTATACACTCCTCTATACACTCCTCCATACACTCCTCTATACACTCCTCCATACACTCCTCTATACACCCCTCTATACACTCCCTCCATACACTCCTCCATACACTCCTCTATACACTCCTCTATACATTCCTCCATACACTCCTCCATACACTCCTCTATACACTCCTCTATACACTCCTCCATACACTCCTCTATACACTCCTCCATACACTCCTCTATACACCCCTCTATACACTCCTCTATACAGCCCTCTATACACTCCTCCATACACTCCTCCATACACTCCTCTATACACTCCTCTATACACCCCTCTATACACTCCTCTATACACCCCTCCATACACTCCTCTATACACTCCTCTATACACTCCTCTATACACTCCTCCATACACTCCTCTATACACTCCTCTATACACTCCTCCATACACCCCTCTATACACCCCCTCCATACACTCCTCTATACACCCCTCTATACACTCCTCTATACACTCCTCCATACACTCTTCTATACACTCCTCCATACACTCCTCCATACACTCCTCCATACACTCCTCTATACACTCCTCCATACACTCCTCTATACATTCCTCCATACACTCCTCCATACACTCCTCTATACACCCCTCCATACACTCCTCTATACACTCCTCTATACACTCCTCCATACACTCCTCTATACACTCCTCCATACACTCCTCTATACACCCCTCTATACACTCCTCTATACAGCCCTCTATACACTCCTCCATACACTAATCCATACACTCCTCTATACACCCCTCTATACACCCCTCTATACACTCCTCTATACACCCCTCCATACACTCCTCTATACACTCCTCCATACACTCCTCTACACTCCTCCATACACTCCTCTATACACCCCTCTATACACACCTCCATACACTCCTCTATACACCCCTCCATACACTCCTCTATACACCCCTCTATACACTCCTCCATACACTCCTCTACACTCCTCCATATACTCCTCTATACATTCCTCCATACACTCCTCTATACACTCCTCTATACACCCCTCTACACTCCTCCATACACTCCTCCATACACTCCTCTATACATTCCTCCATACACTCCTCTATACAGTCCTCTATACACTCCTCTATACACCCCTCCATACACTCCTCTATAGACTCCTCTATACACTCCTCTATACATTCCTCCATACACTCCTCTATACACCCCTCTATACACTCCTCTATACACCCCTCCATACACCCCTCCATACATTCCTCCATACACTCCTCTATACACCCCTCCATACACACCTCCATACACTCCTCCATACACTCCTCTATACACCCCTCTATACACTCCTCTATACACTTTTCTATACACTCCTCCATACACCCCTCTATACACTCCTCTATACACTCTTCTATACACCCATTCCATACACTCCTCCATACACTCCTCCATACACTCCTCCATACGCCCCTCTATACACTCCTCTATACACCCCACTATACACTCCTCTATACACTCCTCTATACACCCCCTCCATACACTCCTCCATACACCCCTCTATACACTCCTCCATACACTCCTCCATACACTCCTCTATACATTCCTCCATACACCCCTCTATACACTCCTCCATACACTCCTCCATACACTCCTCTATACATTCCTCCATACACTCCTCTATACACCCCTCTATACACTCCTCCATACACTCCTCTATACACCCCTCTATACACTCCTCTATACACTCCTCTATACACTCCTCCATACACTCCTCCATACACTCCTCTATACACCCCTCTATACACTCCTCCATACACTCCTCCATACACCCCTCTATACACTCCTCTATACACCCCTCCATACACTCCTATATACACTCCTCTATAAACTCCTCTATACACCCCCTCCATACACTCCTCTATACACTCCTCTATACACCCCTCCATACACTCCTCTATAAACTCCTCTATACACTCCTCTATACACTCTTCTATACACTCCTCCATACATTCCTCTATACACCCCTCTATACACTCCTCTATACACTCTTTTATACACCCCCTCCATACACTCCTCCATACACCCCTCTATACACTCCTCCATACACTCCTCTATACACTCCTCCATACACTCCTCTATACACCCCTCTATACACTCCTCCATACACTCCTCCATACACTCCTCCATACACTCCTCTATACACTCCTCCATACACTCCTCCATACACTCCTCCATACACCCCTCCATACACTCCTCTATACACCCCTCTATACACTCCTCCATACACTCCTCCATACACTCCTCTATACACCCCTCCATACACTCCTCCATACACTCCTCTATACACTCCTCCATACACTCCTCCATACACTCCTCTATACACTCCTCCATACACTCCTCTATACACCCCTCTATACACTCCTCCATACACTCCTCCATACACTCCTCTATACATTCCTCCATACACTCCTCTATACACCCCTCTATACACTCCTCCATACACTCCTCCATACACTCCTCTATACATTCCTCCATACACTCCTCTATACACTCCTCTATACACTCCTCTATACACCACTCCATACACTCCTCCATACACTCCTCTATACATTCCTCCATACACTCCTCTATACACTCCTCCATACACTCCTCTATACACCCCTCTATACACTCCTCTATACACCCCTCCATACATTCCTCCATACACTCCTCTATACATTCCTCCATACACTCCTCTATACACTCCTCTATACACCCCTCTATACACCCCTCTATACACTCCTCTATACACTCCTCTATACATACCTCCATACACTCCTCTATACACTCCTCTATACATTCCTCCATACACTCCTCTATGCACTCCTCTATACATTCCTCCATACACTCCTCCATACACTCCTCCATACACCCCTCCATACACCCCTCCATACACTCCTCTATACACTCCTCTATACACTCCTCCATACACCCCTCTATACACTCCTCCATACACTCCTCCATACACTCCTCCATACACTCCTCCATACACCCCTCCATACACTCCTCCATACACTTCTCCATACATTCCTCTATACAGTCCTCTATACACTCCTCTATACACCCCTCTATACACTCCTCTATACACCCCTCTATACACCCCTCTATACATTCCTCCATACACTCCTCCATACACTCCTCCATACACTCCTCTATACATTCCTCCATACACTCCTCTATACACCCCTCTATACACTCCTCTATACACTCCTCTATACACTCCTCCATACACTCCTCTATACATTTCTCTATACACCCCTCTATACACTCCTCCATACACTCCTCCATACACTCCTCCATACACTCCTCTATACACCCCTCTATACACTCCTCCATACACTCCTCTATACACTCCTCTATACATTCCTCCATACACTCCTCTATACACCCCTCTATACACCCCTCTATACACTCCTCTATACACCCCTCTATACACTCCTCTATACACTCTTCTATACACTCCTCCATACACTCCTCTATAAACCCCTCTATACACCCCTCTATACACTCCTCTATACACTCTTCTATACACCCCCTCCATACACTCCTCCATACACTCCTCAATACACCCCTCTATACACTCCTCCGTACACCCCTCTATACATTCCTCCATACACTCCTCCATACACTCCTCCATACACTCCTCCATACATTCCTCCATACACTCCTCTATACACTCCTCTATACACCCCTCTATACACTCCTCTATACACTCCTCCATACACTCCTCCATACACTCCTCTATACACCCCTCTATACACTCCTCCATACACTCCTCTATACACTCCTCTATACATTCCTCCATACACTCCTCCATACACCCCTCTATACACCCTTCTATACACCCTTCTATACACCCCTCTATACATTCCTCTATACACCCTTCTATACACTCCTCCATACACTCCTCCATACACTCCTCCATACACTCCTCTATACACCCCTCTATACACTCCTCTATACACTCCTCTATACACTCCTCTATACATTCCTCCATACACTCCTCTATACACCCCTCTATACACAACTCTATACACCCTTCTACACACCCCTCTATACACTCCTCTATACACTCCTCCATACACTCCTCTATACACCCCTCTATACACCCCTCTATACACTCCTCTATACACTCTTCTATACACCCCCCCTCCATACACTCCTCCATACACCCCTCTATACATTCCTCTATACACCCCTCTATACACTCTTCTATACACTCCTCTATACACCCCCTCCATACACTCCTCCATACACTCCTCCATACACTCCTCTATACATTCCTCTATACACTCCTCTATACACCCCTCTATACACTCCTCCATACACTCCTCTATACACCCCTCTATACACTCCTCTATACACTCCTTCATACACTCCTCTATACACCCCTCTATACACTCCTCTATACACCCCCTCCATACACTCCTCTATACACTCCTCTATACACCCCTCCATACACTCCTCTATACACCCCTCTATACACTCCCTCCATACACTCCTCTATACACTCCTCTATACACTCCTCTATACACCCCTCTATACACTCCTCTATACACCCCCTCCATACACTCCTCTATACACCCCTCTATACACTCCTCCATACACTCCTCTATACACTCCTCTATACATTCCTCCATACACTCCTCCATACACCCCTCTATACACCCTTCTATACACCCTTCTATACACCCCTCTATACATTCCTCTATACACCCCTCCATACACTCCTCCATACACTCCTATATACACTCCTCCATACACTCCTCTATACACCCCTCTATACACTCCTCCATACACTCCTCTATACACTCCTCTATACACTCCTCTATACATTCCTCCATACACTCCTCTATACACCCCTCTATACACAACTCTATACACCCTTCTACACACCCCTCTATACACTCCTCTATACACTCCTCCATACACTCCTCTATACACCCCTCTATACACCCCTCTATACACTCCTCTATATACTCTTCTATACACCCCCCCTCCATACACTCCTCCATACACCCCTCTATACACTCCTCTATACACCCCTCTATACACTCTTCTATACACTCCTCTATACACTCCTCTATACACCCCCTCCATACACTCCTCCATACACTCCTCCATACACTCCTCTATACATTCCTCTATACACTCCTCTATACACCCCTCTATACACTCCTCCATACACTCCTCTATACACCCCTCTATACACTCCTCTATACACTCCTTCATACACTCCTCTATACACCCCTCTATACACTCCTCTATACACCCCCTCCATACACTCCTCTATACACTCCTCTATACACCCCTCCATACACTCCTCTATACACCCCTCTATACACTCCCTCCATACACTCCTCTATACACTCCTCTATACACTCCTCTATACACCCCTCTATACACTCCTCTATACACCCCCTCCATACACTCCTCTATACACTCCTCTATACACTCCTCTATACACCCCTCTATACACTCCTCTATACACCCCCTCCATACACTCCTCTATACACTCCTCTATACACTCCTCCATACACTCCTCTATACACCCCTCTATACACTCCTCTATACACCCCCTCCATACACTCCTCTATACACTCCTCCATACATTCCTCCATACACTCCTCTATACACCCCTCTATACACTTCTCCATACACTCCTCCATACACTCCTCCATACATTCCTCCATACACTCCTCTATACACCCCTCTATACACTCCTCTATACACCCCTCTATACACTCCTCCATACACTCCTCTATACACCCCTCTATACACTCCTCTATACACCCCCTCCATACACTCCTCTATACACTCCTCTATACACCCCTCCATACACTCCTCTATACACTCCTCTATAAACTCCTCTATACACCCCCTCCATACACTCCTCTATACACCCCTCTATACACTCCTCTATACACTCCTCTATACACCCCCTCCATACACTCCTCTATAAACTCCTCTATACACTCCTCCATACACTCCTCTATACACTCTTCTATACACCCCTCCATACATTCCTCTATACACTCCTCCATATACTCCTCTATACACTCCTCTATACACCCCCTCCATACACTCCTCTATACACCCCCTCCATACACTCCTCCATACACTCCTCCATACACTCCTCTATACACTCCTCTATACACTCCTCCATACACTCCTCTATACACCCCCTCCATACACTCCTCCATACACTCTTCTATACACTCCTCTATACACTCCTCCATACACTCCTCTATACATTCTTCCATACACCCCTCCATACACTCCTCTATACACTCCTCTATACACTCCTCCATACAATCCTCTATACACTCCTCCATACACTCCTCCATACACTCCTCCATACACTCCTCTATACACTCCTCCATACACTCCTCCATACACTCCTCCATACACTCCTCTATACACCTCTCCATACACCCCTCCATACACTTCTCCATACACTCCTCCATACACCCCTCCATACACTCCTCCATACACTCCTCTATACACTCCTCCATGCACCCCTCCATACACTCCTCCATACACTCCTCCATACACTCCTCTATACACTCCTCTATACACTCCTCCATACACTCCTCTATACACCCCCTCCATACACTCCTCCATACACTCTTCTATACACTCCTCTATACACTCCTCCATACACTCCTCTATACATTCCTCCATACACCCCTCCATACACTCCTCTATACACCCCTCTATACACTCCTCTATACACTCCTCCATACAATCCTCTATACACTCCTCCATACACTCCTCCATACACTCCTCCATACACTCCTCTATACACTCCTCCATACACTCCTCCATACACTCCTCCATACACTCCTCTATACACCTCTCCATACACCCCTCCATACACTTCTCCATACACTCCTCCATACACCCCTCCATACACTCCTCCATACACTCCTCTATACACTCCTCCATGCACCCCTCCATACACTCCTCCATACACTCCTCCATACACTCCTCTATACACTCCTCTATACACCCCTCCATACACTCCTCTATACACTCCTCCATACACTCCTATACACTCCTCCATACACTCCTCCATACACTTCTCCATACACTCCTCCATACACTCCTCCATACACCCCTCCATACACTCCTCCATACACTTCTCCATACACTCCTCTATACACCCCTCCATACACCCCTCCATACACTCCTCTATACACTCCTCCATACACCCCTCCATACACTCCTCCATACACTCCTCCATACACTCCTCTATACACCCCTCCATACACCCCTCCATACACCCCTCTATACACTCCTCCATACACTCCTCCATACACCCCTTCATACACTCCTCTATACACTCCTCTATACACCCCTCCATACACTCCTCCATACACCCCTCCATACACCCCCTCCATACACTCCTCTATACACCCCCTCCATACACCCCCTCCATACACCCCTCCATACACCCCCTCCATACACTCCTCTATACACCCCCTCCATACTCTCCTCTATACACTCCTCTATACACCCCTCTTTAACCCCCTCCATACACTCCTCCATACACTCCTCTATACACTCCTCCATACACTCCTCTATACACCCCTCCATACACCCCTCTATACACTCCTCCATACACTCCTCCATACACCCCCTCCATACACTCCTCTATACACTCCTCTATACACCCCTCTTTAACCCCCTCTATACACTCCTCCATACATCCCTCCATAAACCCCCTCCATACACTCCTCTATACACTCCTCCATACACTCCTCCATACACCCCTCCATACACCCCTCTATACACTCCTCCATACACTCCTCCATACACCCCTTCATACACTCCTCTATACACTCCTCTATACACCCCTCCATACACTCCTCCATACACCCCTCCATACACCCCCTCCATACACTCCTCTATACACTCCTCTATACACCCCTCTTTAACCCCCTCTATACACTCCTCCATACATCCCTCCATACACCCCCTCCATACACTCCTCTATACACTCCTCCATACACTCCTCTATACACCCCTCCATACACCCCTCCATACACTCCTCCATACACCCCTTCATACACTCCTCTATACACTCCTCCATACACTCCTCCATACACCCCTTCATACACTCCTCTATACACTCCTCTGTACACCCCTCCATACACCCCTCCATACACTCCTCCATACACCCCTCCATACACCCACTCCTCACACTCCTCTATACACCCCCTCCATACACCCCCTCCATACACCCCTCCATACACTCCTCTATACACCCCCTCCATACTCTCCTCTATACACTCCTCTATACACCCCTCTATAACCCCCTCCATACACTCCTTCATACATCCCTCCATACACCCCTCTATACACTCCTCCATACACTCCTCTATACACTCCTCCATACACTCCTCCATACACTCCTCCATACACCCCTCCATACAGCCCTCCATACACTCCTCTATACACTCCTCTATACACCCCTCTATACACTCCTCCATACACCCCCTCCATACACTCCTCTATACACTCCTCTATACACCCCTCTATATGGGAGAACTTGAGGTCTCCACCTATCACACAGGTGGACACTAATGAGAGGTAATTAATGAGGGAGTGGGGTGCTCCGTGCCCAAAAGGATCTCCATATATTTTGATAATGTTTTTTGAAAATGTTTAGGTGTTTTAAAGGGGTTGTAAAGGTAATTTTTTTTTTTTTTTAAAATAACAAACATATCATACTTACCTTCACTGTGAAGCTCGTTCTGCACAGAGTGGCCCCGAACCTGGTCTTCTGGGGTCCCTCGGCGGCTGTTTCAGCTCCTCCCCGCAAGCATTTACCACCTTCATGTGAGCTCCCTCGCACGGTGGTGAGTGCTTGCGGGCGTGCTCCCGTGATACAGCCAATGGCTGCGCTGCTTTCAATCCATCCACTGCAGCCAATCAGCGACCAGGCTGAGCTGCAATGAAGATGACGAGGACGAGCAGCGAAGATTCGAGGCGTCAGGTAAGTAAAACGGGGGGGCTGGGGGCGGCGGTACTGTCAAAAGTTTTTTCACCTTAATGCATAGAATGCATTAAGGTGAAAAAATTTTTATCTTTACAACCCCTTTAAATTAGCTTTGTTGGAGGTAAATGTCATTTTTGCATGTGTGTGCTGTAATATTTTGTTCTACACACAGGAAGTGTCCCGATATCAGGAGTGTCTGGACACAGGAAGTGTCCCGATATCAGGAGTGTCTACACACAGGAAGTGTCCCGATATCAGGAGTGTCTGCACACAGGAAGTGACCCGATATCAGGAGTGCCTACACACAGGAAGTGTCCCGATATCAGGAATGTCTACACACAGGAGTGTCCCGATATCAGGAGTGTCTACACACAGGAAGTGTCCCGATATCAGGAGTGTCTACACACAGGAAGTGTCCCGATATCAGGAGTGTCTACACAAAGGAAGTGTCCCGATATCAGGAGTGTCTGGACACAGGAAGTGTCCCGATATCAGGAGTGTCTACACACAGGAAGTGTCCCGATATCAGGAGTGTCTACACACAGGAAGTGACCCGATATCAGGAGTGTCTACACACAGGAAGTGTCCCGATATCAGGAGTGTCTACACACAGGAAGTGCCCCGATATCAGGAGTGTCTACACACAGGAAGTGTCCGATATCAGGAGTGTCTACACACAGGAAGTGTCCCGATATTAGGAGTGTCTACACACAGGAAGTGTCCCGATATCAGGAGTGTCTACACACAGGAAGTGTCCCGATATCAGGAGTGTCTACACACAGGAAGTGACCCGATATCAGGAGTGTCTACACACAAGAAGTGTCCGATATCAGGAGTGTCTACACACAGGAAGTGAACCGATATCAGGAGTGTCTACACACAAGAAGTGTCCGATATCAGGAGTGTCTACACACAGGAAGTGTCCCGATATCAGGAGTGTCTACACACAGGAAGTGTCCCGATATCAGGAGTGTCTACACACAGGAAGTGTCCCGATATCAGGAGTGTCTACACACAGGAAGTGTCCCGATATCAGGAGTGTCTACACACAGGAAGTGACCCGATATCAGGAGTGTCTACACACAAGAAGTGTCCGATATCAGGAGTGTCTACACACAGGAAGTGTCCCGATATCAGGAGTGTCTACACACAGGAAGTGTCCCGATATCAGGAGTGTCTACACACAGGAAGTGTCCCGATATCAGGAGTGTCTACACACAGGAAGTGTCCTGATATCAGGAGTGTCTACACACAGGAAGTGACCCGATATCAGGAGTGTCTACACACAGGAAGTGTCCCGATATCAGGAGTGTCTACACACAGGAAGTGTCCCGATATCAGGAGTGTCTACACACAGGAAGTGTCCCGATATCAGGAGTGTCTACACACAGGAAGTGACCCGATATCAGGAGTGTCTACACACAAGAAGTGTCCGATATCAGGAGTGTCTATACACAGGAAGTGTCCCGATATCAGGAGTGTCTGGTCACAGGAAGTGCTCTGATATCAGGAGTGTCTGGACACAGGAAGTGTCCCGATATCAGGAGTGTCTACACACAGGAAGTGTCCGATATCAGGAGTGTCTACACACAGGAAGTGTCCGATATCAGGAGTGTCTACACACAAGAAGTGTCCCGATATCAGGAGTGTCTGGACACAGGAAGTGTCCCGATATCAGGAGTGTCTACACACAGGAAGTGTCCCGATATCAGGAATGTCTGTTCACAGGAAGTGTCCCAATATCAGGAGTGTCTGGACACAGGAAGTGTCCTGATTTTCAGGAGTGTCTACACACAGGAAGTGTCCGATATCAGGAGTGTCTACACACAGGAAGTGTCCCGATATCAGGAGTGACTACACACAGGAAGTGTCCCGATATCAGGAGTGTCTACACACAGGAAGTGTCCGATATCAGGAGTGTCTACACACAGGAAGTGTCCGATATCAGGAGTGTCTACACACAGGAAGTGTCCCGATATCAGGAGTGTCTGGACACAGGAAGTGTCCCGATATCAGGAGTGTCTACACACAGGAAGTGTCCCGATATCAGGAGTGTCTGCACACAGGAAGTGACCCGATATCAGGAGTGTCTACACACAGGAAGTGTCCCGATATCAGGAATGTCTACACACAGGAGTGTCCCGATATCAGGAGTGTCTACACACAGGAAGTGTCCCGATATCAGGAGTGTCTACACACAGGAAGTGTCCCGATATCAGGAGTGTCTACACACAGGAAGTGTCCCGATATCAGGAGTGTCTACACACAGGAAGTGTCCCGATATCAGGAGTGTCTACACAAAGGAAGTGTCCCGATATCAGGAGTGTCTGGACACAGGAAGTGTCCCGATATCAGGAGTGTCTACACACAGGAAGTGTCCCGATATCAGGAGTGTCTACACACAGGAAGTGACCCGATATCAGGAGTGTCTACACACAGGAAGTGTCCCGATATCAGGAGTGTCTACACACAGGAAGTGTCCCAATATCAGGAGTGTCTACACACAGGAAGTGTCCCGATATCAGGAGTGTCTACACACAGGAAGTGACCCGATATCAGGAGTGTCTACACACAAGAAGTGTCCGATATCAGGAGTGTCTACACACAGGAAGTGTCCCGATATCAGGAGTGTCTACACACAGGAAGTGTCCCGATATCAGGAGTGTCTACACACAGGAAGTGTCCCGATATCAGGAGTGTCTACACACAGGAAGTGTCCCGATATCAGGAGTGTCTACACACAGGAAGTGACCCGATATCAGGAGTGTCTACACACAAGAAGTGTCCGATATCAGGAGTGTCTACACACAGGAAGTGTCCCGATATCAGGAGTGTCTACACACAGGAAGTGTCCCGATATCAGGAGTGTCTACACACAGGAAGTGTCCCGATATCAGGAGTGTCTACACACAGGAAGTGTCCCGATATCAGGAGTGTCTACACACAGGAAGTGACCCGATATCAGGAGTGTCTACACACAGGAAGTGTCCCGATATCAGGAGTGTCTACACACAGGAAGTGTCCCGATATCAGGAGTGTCTACACACAGGAAGTGTCCCGATATCAGGAGTGTCTACACACAGGAAGTGACCCGATATCAGGAGTGTCTACACACAAGAAGTGTCCGATATCAGGAGTGTCTATACACAGGAAGTGTCCCGATATCAGGAGTGTCTGGTCACAGGAAGTGCTCTGATATCAGGAGTGTCTGGACACAGGAAGTGTCCCGATATCAGAAGTGTCTACACACAGGAAGTGTCCGATATCAGGAGTGTCTACACACAGGAAGTGTCCGATATCAGGAGTGTCTACACACAAGAAGTGTCCCGATATCAGGAGTGTCTGGACACAGGAAGTGTCCGATATCAGGAGTGTCTACACACAGGAAGTGTCCGATATCAGGAGTGTCTACACACAAGAAGTGTCCCGATATCAGGAGTGTCTGGACACAGGAAGTGTCCCGATATCAGGAGTGTCTACACACAAGAAGTGTCCCGATATCAGGAGTGTCTGGACACAGGAAGTGTCCCGATATCAGGAGTGTCTACACACAGGAAGTGTCCCGATATCAGGAATGTCTGTTCACAGGAAGTGTCCCGATATCAGGAGTGTCTGGACACAGGAAGTGTCCCGATATCAGGAATGTCTGTTCACAGGAAGTGTCCCGATATCAGGAGTGTCTGGACACAGGAAGTGTCCTGATTTTCAGGAGTGTCTACACACAGGAAGTGTCCGATATCAGGAGTGTCTACACACAGGAAGTGTCCCGATATCAGGAGTGTCTACACACAGGAAGTGTCCCGATATCAGGAGTGTCTACACACAGGAAGTGTCCGATATCAGGAGTGTCTACACACAGGAAGTGTCCCGATATCAGGAGTGTCTGGACACAGGAAGTGTCCCGATATCAGGAGTGTCTACACACAGGAAGTGTCCCGATATCAGGAGTGTCTACACACAAGAAGTGTCCCGATATCAGGAGTGTCTGGACACAGGAAGTGTCCGATATCAGGAGTGTCTACACACAGGAAGTGTCCCGATATCAGGAGTGTCTACACACAGGAAGTGTCCCGATATCAGGAGTGTCTACACACAAGAAGTGTCCCGATATCAGGAGTGTCTGGACACAGGAAGTGTCCCGATATCAGGAGTGTCTGGACACAGGAAGTGTCCCGATATCAGGAGTGTCTACACACAGGAAGTGTCTCGATATCAGGAGTGTCTACACACAGGAAGTGTCCCGATATCAGGAGTGTCTACACACAGGAAGTGCCCCGATATCAGGAGTGTCTACACACAGGAAGTGTCCGATATCAGGAGTGTCTACACACAGGAAGTGTCCCGATATTAGGAGTGTCTACACACAGGAAGGGTCCCGATATTAGGAGTGTCTACACACAGGAAGTGACCCGATATCAGCAGTGTCTACACACAGGAAGTGTCCCGATATCAGGAGTGTCTACACACAGGAAGTGTCCCGATATCAGGAGTGTCTGGACACAGGAAGTGTCCCGATATCAGGAGTGTCTACACACAGGAAGTGTCTTGATATCAGGAGTGTCTACACACAGGAAGTGTCCCGATATCAGGAGTGTCTACACACAAGAAGTGTCCCGATATCAGGAGTGTCTAGACACAGGAAGTGTCCCGATATCAGCAGTGTCTGGACACAGGAAGTGTCCGATATCAAGAGTGTCTGGACACAGGAAGTGTCCCGATATCAGGAGTGTCTGGACACAGGAAGTGTCCCGATATCAGGAGTGTCTGGACACAGGAAGTGTCCGATATCAAGAGTGTCTGGACACAGGAAGTGTCCCGATATCATGAGTGTCTACACACAGGAAGTGCTCTGATATCAGGAGAGTCTACACACAGGAAATGTCCCGATATCAGGAGTGTCTACACACAGGAAATGTCCCGATATCAGGAGTGTCTACACACAGGAAGTGTCCCGATATCAGGAGTGTCTGGACACAGGAAGTGTCCCGATATCAGGAGTGTCTGGACACAGGAAGTGTCCCGATATCAGGAGTGTCTACACACAGGAAGTGTCCCGATATCAGGAGTGTCTACACACAGGAAGTGTCCCGATATCAAGAGTGTCTGGACACAGGAAGTGTCCCGATATCAAGAGTGTCTACACACAGGAAGTGTCCCGATATCAGGAGTGTGTACACACAGGAAGTGTCCCGATATCAGGAGTGTCTACACACAAGAAGTGTCCCGATATCAGGAGTGTCTGGACACAGGAAGTGTCCCGATATCAGGAGTGTCTGGACACAGGAAGTGTCCCGATATCAGGAGTGTCTACACACAGGAAGTGACCCGATATCAGGAGTGTCTACACACAGGAAGTGTCCCGATATCAGGAGTGTCTACACACAGGAAGTGTCCCGATATCAGGAGTGTCTGGACACAGGAAGTGTCCTGATAGCAGTGTCTACACACAGGAAGTGTCCGATATCAGGAGTGTCTACACACAGGAAGTGCCCCCGATATCAGGAGTGTCTGGACACAGGAAGTGTCCCGATATCAGGAGTGTCTACACACAGGAAATGTCCCGATATCAGGAGTGTCTACACACAGGAAGTGTCCCGATATCAGGAGTGTCTACACACAGGAAGTGTCCCGATATCAGGAGTGTCTACACACAGGAAGTGTCTCGATATCAGGAGTGTCTACACACAGGAAGTGTCCCGATATCAGGAGTGTCTACACACAGGAAGTGCCCCGATATCAGGAGTGTCTACACACAGGAAGTGTCCGATATCAGGAGTGTCTACACACAGGAAGTGTCCCGATATTAGGAGTGTCTACACACAGGAAGGGTCCCGATATTAGGAGTGTCTACACACAGGAAGTGACCCGATATCAGCAGTGTCTACACACAGGAAGTGTCCCGATATCAGGAGTGTCTACACACAGGAAGTGTCCCGATATCAGGAGTGTCTGGACACAGGAAGTGTCCCGATATCAGGAGTGTCTACACACAGGAAGTGTCTTGATATCAGGAGTGTCTGGACACAGGAAGTGTCCCGATATCAGGAGTGTCTACACACAGGAAGTGTCTCGATATCAGGAGTGTCTGGACACAGGAAGTGTCCCGATATCAGGAGTGTCTACACACAGGAAGTGTCTCGATATCAGGAGTGTCTGGACACAGGAAGTGGACTGATATCAGAGGTATGAGACTGATATCTCTCCTCCACCGCCTGAGGTCACCCCTCCCCCCCGCAGAGAGAAGTGAGTTTATTTTCTAGGACTGCAGAAAGTTGCAATGTTACAACACAGGAAACACCTGAACATTATGAGTCGGCCGGCCGGGGACTCCCCACACTCACTGCTGGAGAGGAAGACAAAGGCGGCTGATTATTATAGACTGGGGGGAGGGGACCGGCTCAGAATAGAAACACGACTCATATACTCCCTAAAGATAATAATATATACTATATACTCCCTATAGATAATATATGCAGTCAGGTCCATAAATATTGGGACATGGACACAATTCTAATCTTTTTGGCTCTATACACCACAATGGATTTGAAATGAAATGAACAAGATGTGCTTTAACTGCAGACTTTCAGCTTTAATTTGAGGGGATTTACATCCAAATCAGGTGAACAGTGTAGGAATTACAACAGTTTGTATATGTGCCTCCCACTTTTTAAGGGACCAAAAGTAACGGGACAATTGGCTGCTCAGCTGTTCCATGGCCAGGTGTGTGTTATTCCCTCATTATCCCATTTACAAGGAGCTGATAAAAGGTCCAGAGTTCATTTCAAGTGTGCTATTTGCATTTGGAATCTGTTGCTGTCAACTCTCAATATGAGATCCAAAGAGCTGTCACTATCAGTGAAGCAAGCCATCATTAGACTGAAAAAACAAAACAAACCCATCAGAGAGATAGCAAAAACATTAGGTGTGGCCAAATCAACTGTTTGGAACATCCATAAAAAGAAAGAACGCACCGGTGAGCTCAGCAACACCAAAAGACTCGGAAGACCACGGAAAACAACTGTGGTGGATGACCGAAGAATTCTTTCCCTGGTGAAGAAAACACCCTTCACAACAGTTGGCCAGATGAAGAACACTCTCCAGGAGGTCGGTGTATGTGTGTCAAAGTCAACAATCAAGAGAAGACTTCACCAGAGTGAATACAGAGGGTTCACCACAAGATGTAAACCATTGGTGAGTCTCAAAAACAGGAAGGCCGGATTAGAGTTTGCCAAACAACATCTAAAAAAGCCTTCAGAGTTCTGGAACAACATCCTATGGACAGATGAGACCAAGATCAACTTGTACCAGAGTGATGGGAAGAGAAGAGTATGGAGAAGGAAAGGAACTGCTCATGATCCAAAGCATACCACCTCATCAGTGAAGCATGGTGGTGGTAGTGTCATGGCGTGGGCATGTATGGCTGCCAATGGAACTGGTTCTCTTGTATTTATTGATGATGTGACAAAAGCAGCAGGATGAATTCTGAAGTGTTTCGGACAATATTATCTGTTCATATTCAGCAAAATGCTTCAGAACTCATTGGACGGCACTTCACAGTGCAGATGGACAATGACCCGAAACATACTGCGAAAGCAACCAAAGAGTTTTTTTAAGGGAAAGAAGTGGAATGTTATGCAATGGCCAAGTCAATCACCTGACCTGAATCCGATTGAACATGCATTTCACTTGCTGAAGACAAAACTGAAGGGAAAATGCCCCAAGAACAAGCAGGAACTGAAGACAGTTGTAGTAAAGGCCTGGCAGAGCATCACCGGGGATGAAACCCAGCGTCTGGTGATGTCTATGTGTTCCAGACTTCAGGCTGTAATTGACTGCAAAGGATTTGCAACCAAGTATTAAAAAGTGAAAGTTTGATGGATGATTGTTAATCTGTCCCAATACTTTTGGTCCCTTAAAAAGTGGGAGGCACATATACAAACTGTTGTAATTCCTACACCGTTCACCTGATTTGGATGTAAATCCCTCAAATTAAAGCTGAAAGTCTGCAGTTAAAGCACATCTTGTTCATTTCATTTCAGATCCATTGTGGTGTATAGAGCCAAAAAGATTAGAATTGTGTCCATGTCCCAATATTTATGGACCTGACTGTATACTCCCTACAGAGAGTGCTGATAGAGGCCATTGTGGGGGAGAGGACAAGCCGGCACCATTGGAAGGAGGTCATGTGATGTCTGATGGGGGGGCAGTCTTTGCTGGGCCTTAGTATAGCAGTTATCTGTAATAGGGAGGGGGAGGGGTGGGATGGAAGATGAGGGTTGTCACCTGTCCAGGATTCACCCGGACAGTTCAGGTTTGGAATCATGTGTCCGGAATTCAGACCGCCTGATACCCGGACACAATATTCAGACCGCCTGATACCCGGACACAATATTCAGACCGCCTGATACCCGGACACGATATTCAGACCGCCTGATACCCGGACATGATATTCAGACCGCCTGATACCCGGACACGATATTCAGACCGCCTGATACCCGGACACGATATTCAGACCGCCTGATACCCGGACACAATATTCAGACCACCTGATACCCGGACACAATATTCAGACTGCCTGATACCCGGACACAATATTCAGACCGCCTGATACCCGGACACGATATTCAGACCGCCTGATACCCGGACACAATATTCAGACCGCCTGATACTCGGACACAATATCCAGACCGTCTGATACCCGGACACAATATTCAGACTGCCTGATACCCAGACACGATATTCAGACCGCCTGATACCCGGACACAATATTCAGACCGCCTGATACCCGGACACAATATTCAGACCGCCTGATACCCGGACACAATATTCAGACCGTCTGATCTCTCTATCTACCATCTGATCAATGTTTATAAACAATGTTACTTTGTATCTCTCTATCTCCCCTCTGATCAATGTTTATAAACAATGTTACTTTGTATCTCTCTGTCTTCTGTCTGATCAATGTTTATAAACAATGTTACTTTGTATCTCTCTATCTCCTGTCTGATCAATGTTTATAAACAATGTTACTTTGTATCTCTCCCGTCTGATCAATGTTTATAAACAATGTGTCAGATGGTATGTTTTGTCACAACACTGGTTGTCATTTTGCTTAGTGTTTGATTAGTATGAAGGTGACCAGTGGTGGGGGAGGAGATCAGGATGTAGTAGATATGCCCCTTGTCCACAATGGAAGGAGTAATGATTGATCGATGTGACGGAATCATCAGATGAAGTGCCGTCCTCCTCGGGTTATCACGGTGGTTTGTGGTAATATCTCTCCGTTTATCACAATCTGCACATATCCTGCACTGGGCCTCCACCATGAATATTGGGGGGGGTCACATGACCAAACAGGAAAAACAGAAGTGTGTGGAGCGTCTCTGAATGACTTTTTCCAGCCAGAGAACTGAGTGAGCCCAGCCCCCACCCACTACTTACTCTCTCTTCTTTTTACATTGTTACTTCTCATATGTTGTTACATTGCTTAGAAGTTTGAAAAAAAGGTCTCCGGGGCCATCCAAGCACCCTATGTGTGAGATTTCCCCTGAGCTCTGTACACCCCAGAGGAGGACATCTAGAGGAGATCTGAGGAGGAGGAGATCTAGAGGAGATCTGAGGAGGAGGAGGAGGAGATCTAGAGGAGATCTGAGGAGGAGGAGGACATCTAGATGAGATCTGAGGAGGAGGAGGACATCTAGAGGAGATCTGAGGAGGAGGAGGACATCTAGAGGAGATCTGAGGGGGAGGAGAACATCTAGAGGAGATCTGAGGAGGAGGAGGAGGACATCTAGAGGAGATCTGAGGAGGAGGAGGACATCTAGAGGAGATCTGAGAAGGAGGAGGACATCTAGAGGAGATCTGAGGAGGAAGAGGAGGACATCTAGAGGAGATCTGAGGAGGAGGAGGAGGACAGCTAGAGGAGATCTGAGGAGGAGGAGGACATCTAGAGGAGATCGGAGGAGGAGGAGGACATCTACAGGAGATCTGAGGAGGAGGAGGACATCTAGAGGAGATCTGAGGGGGAGGAGAACATCTAGAGGAGATCTGAGGAGGAGGAGAACATCTAGAGGAGATCTGAGGAGGAGGAGGATATCTAGAGGAGATCTGAGGAGGAGGAAGACATCTAGAGGAGATCTGAGGAGGAGGACATCTAGAGGAGATCTGAGGAGGAGGAGGAGGAGGACATCTAGAGGAGATCTGAGGAGGAGGAGGACATCTAGAGGAGATCTGAGGAGGAGGAGGACATCTAGAGGAGATATGAGGAGGAGGAGGAGAAGATCAAGAGGAGATCGGAGGAGGAGGGGATCTAGAGGAGATCTGAGGAGGAGGAGATCTAGAGGAGATCTGAGGAGGAGGACATCTAGAGGAGATCGGAGGAGGAGGAGATCTAGAGGAGATCTGAGAAGGAGGAGGACATCTAGATGAGATCTGAGGAGGAGGAGGAGGACATCTAGAGGAGATCTGAGGAGGAGGAGGAGGAGGACAGCTAGAGGAGATCTGAGGAGGAGGAGGACATCTAGAGGAGATCTGAGGAGGAGGAGGAGGACATCTAGAGGAGATCTGAGAAGGAGGAGGACATCTAGAGGAGATCTGAGGAGGAGGAGGAGGACATCTAGAGGAGATCTGAGGAGGAGGAGGAGCACAGCTAGAGGAGATCTGAGGAGGAGCACAGCTAGAGGAGATCTGAGGAGGAGGAGGACATCTAGAGGAGATCGGAGGAGGAGGAGGACATCTACAGGAGATCTGAGGAGGAGGAGGACATCTAGAGGAGATCTGAGGAGGAGGAGAACATCTAGAGGAGATCTGAGGAGGAGGAGAACATCTAGAGGAGATCTGAGGAGGAGGAGGAGGATATCTAGAGGAGATCGGAGGAGGAGGAGGACATCTAGAGGAGATCTGAGGAGGAGGAGGAGGAGGACATCTAGAGGAGATATGAGGAGGAGGAGGAGGAGAAGGAGATCAAGAGGAGATCGGAGGAGGAGGAGATCTAGAGGAGATCTGAGGAGGAGGAGATCTAGAGGAGATCTGAGGAGGAGGACATCTAGAGGAGATCGGAGGAGGAGATCTGAGGAGGAGGAGGAGATCTAGAGGAGATCTGAGGAGGAGGAGTACATCTAGAGGGGATCTGAGGAGGAGGAGGAGGAGGAGATCTAGAGGAGATCTGAGGAGGAGGAGGAGATCTAGAGGAGATCTAAGGAGGAGGAGGAGATCTAGAGGTGATCTGAGTAGGAGGAGGAGGAGATCTAGAGGAGATCTGAGGAGGAGGAGGACATCTAGAGGTGATCTGAGGAGGAGGAGATCTAGAGGGGATCTGAGGAGGAGGAGGACATCTAGAGGAGATCTGAGGAGGAGGACATCTAGAGAAGATCTGAGGAGGAGGAGGAGGACATCTAGAGGAGATCTGAGGAGGAGGAGGAGGACGACATCTAGAGGAGATCAGAGGAGGAGGACATCTAGAAGAGATCTGAGGAGGAAGAAGAGATCTGAGGAGGAGGAGGACATCTAGAGGTGATCTGAGGAGGAGGAGGAGGACATCTAGAGGTGATCTGAGGAGGAGGAGGCCATCTAGAGGAGATCTGAGGAGGAGGCCATCTAGAGGAGATCTGAGGAGAAGGAGGAGGAGGAGGAAGAAGACGACATCTAGGAGGAGATCTGATGAGGAGGAAGAGGACGACATCTAGGAGGAGATCTGAGCAGGAGGAAGAGGACGACATCTAGGAGGAGATCTGAGGAGGAGGAAGAGGACGACATCTAGGAGATCTGAGGAGAAGGAAGAGGACAACATCTAGGAGGAGATCTGAGGAGGAGGAAGAGGGCGACATCTAGGAGGCGATCTGAGGAGGAGGAAGAGGACGACATCTAGGAGGAGATCTGAGGAGGAGGAGGACATCTAGGAGGAGATCTGAGGAGGAGGATGACATCTAGGAGGAAATATGAGGAGGAGGAGGAGGAAGAGGACAACATCGAGAAGGAGGAGGAAGAGGACAACATCTAGGAGGAGGAGGAGGAAGAGGATGACATCTAGGAGGAGGACGACAGCTAGGAGGAGATCTGAGGAGGAGGATGACATCTAGGAGATCGGAGGAGGAAGAGGATGACATTTAGGAGGAGATCTGAGGAGGAAGAGGAAAAGGAAGAGGACGACATCTAGGAGGAGATCTGAGGAGGAGGAGGAAGAGGATGACATCTAGGAGGAGATCTGAGGAGGAGGAGGAAGAGGATGACATCTAGGAGGAGATCTGAGGAGGAGGAGGAAGAGGATGACATCTAGGAGGAGATCTGAGGAGGAGGAGGAGGAAGAAGAGGACGACATCTAGGAGGAGATCTGAGGAGGAGGAGGAGGACATCTAGGAAGAGATCTGAGGAGGAGGACGACATCTAGGAAGAGATCTGAGGAGGAGGAGGACGACATCTAGGAAGAGATCTGAGGAGGAGGACATCTAGAAGAGATCTGAGGAGGAGGAGGAAAAGGACGACATCTAGGAGGAGATCTGAAGAGGAGGAGGAGGACGACATCTAGAGGAGATCTGAGGAGGAGGATGAAGAAGAGGATGACATCTAGGAGGAGATCGGAGGAGGAGGAGGACATCTAGTGGAGATCTGAGGAGGAGGAAGAAGAAGAGGATGACATCTAGGAGGAGATCGGAGGAGGAGGAGATCTGAGGAGGAGGAGATCTGAGGAGGAGGAGGACATCTAGTGGAGATCTGAGGAGGAGGAGGAAGAAGAGGATGACATCTAGGAGGAGATCGGAGGAGGAGGAGATCTGAGGAGGAGGAGATCTAGAGGAGATCTGAGGAGGAGGAAGGAGGAGGAGGACGACGACATCTAAAAGAAATCTGAGGAGGAAATCTAGAGGAGGTCTGAGGAGGAGGAGATCTGAGGAGGAGGAAGACGACATCTAGGAGGAGATCTGAGGAGGAGATCTGAGGAGGAGGTGGACATCTAGAAGAAATCTGAGGACATCTAGAGGAGATCTGAGGAAGAGGAGGACGACATCTAGAGTACATCTGAGGAGATCGAGGAGGAGGATATCTAGAGGAGATCTGAGGAGGAGGAGGAGGAGATCTAGAGTAGATCTGAGGAGGAGGACATCTAGAGGAGATCTGAGGAGGACATCTAGAGGAGATCTGAGGAGGAGGACATCTAGAGGAGATCTGAGGAGGACATCTAGAGGAGATCTGAGGAGGAGGACATCTAGAGGAGATCTGAGGAGGAGGACATCTAGAGGAGATCTGAGGATGACGACATTTAGAGGAGACCTGAAGGAAATGTCTTTTCATTCAATTTGTTACATTAAAAAGGAAATTGTATCAGTTGGATTTCATACAAAATGTTCAGATTCGCCATTGCTGTGACCATCTCGAGTTGTCATAGCGATAGAAATGTTTTTGGAAGATTATCATTTATTTTTAGTTCTGGGTTGGCGGTGGAATTATCTCTGCTGGACTTTCCCTCTTATCGTGGTGACACAATTCTTCCACCTCCTCTGCAGAAAGTCGCCACACAATGGTTATTTCCAAACTGAACCCACACGAGCTGTCAATCAATCCCCTGTCTGCCACAACTCCTCACTAACCACTTCCTGCACCCTCCCCCCCCGTCCACCATGACTCCTCACTAACCACTTCCTGGACCCCCCTCCTGATATAGAAGTGTAGGGAAGCAGGGACACAAATGTGACGCTACTCCTGTGCACAGAGCTCCGCGGTACCACACCTCATCATACAGTGGATGGGATCTTTACTCACCAGCAGGAATGGGGAACTGATATCATTTATATTATAGGACACCAGGGAGCACTTTATTGGGGTCTCAGCACAAAGATCCCCCCCATGTTCTGTACATTGTCCATGCAGATCATAAATATAAATAAAGGACATCTTCTCACAATAGTAGGAGCCCCAAGTAGCAGACAGACCGGCTCCTCCATTGTACAGAGGACAATGTGATCAGCTCTTTCAATTAACATGGTGAGTTCAGAATCAAACAAACCAGGAATAGTCTTTATATATTTCCTGAGAGATATTGTGGAGAAATATTACTGTTCCATTTTCAATCCAAGGCACATTCTCAATGTCCACTAAATAGCTGTCCATCATTTTGTCGGTCACCCTGCGCCCCTAACAGACACAGGGTGACTTACATAAGAGGGGCCTGGGGAGCTGAAACAAGGGTTTCCCAACCTCTCCAAGGGATTCTGGGTTCCATGGGCCCCCTGCCCAAAGTGGCTCCTGTCACATCTCTCCCCTTTCAGCAGAAGATTAACACAGGAGGAGACCCCAGATGGGTTGACTCTGAAGTTAGTCCGTAGTTCCAGTCTCCCAATGCCGGTATCCACACAGTACCCCAAACAAATCTCAAACAGATCATTACTCACCCAGCCAACCTCCGCCTCTCTCGTATAACATACCCACTGCTGGGGGAAAAGTGCATATTGGCCCTTCTCTCTGGAGTCCCTTTAACCACCGACTGCCCAGCAACCCTGGGGTATACAAGTGGAGACCACAAGCCCATCCACCGACATCATCTCAAGCTGCAGTTGTGAGGTGCCAATTGCATTCTTTCCCTGGAGCTCCTGCGGAGTGGATTGTTGTGCGCAGAAGCCAGTAGTGTTCTGCCCTGTTAGCACTTCAGCGCTCACATCATCCATTCCGGCTAACTGTTGGGGAGGGAAGACAGTTTCCTCCACTCTGGCTGACTGTTGGGGAGGGAAGACGACAACCTCCTCTCCCTTCTCCCCCTAGATCCTGATCTGCTGCTCGGGAGTGACTGCCACTTCCTCACCCTGGGCCTCTAGAACTGCCGCAGGTGTGGGGCAGAGGTCTTGGACCCTCTGTCCGGTTGCCAGCACTTCAGCTGGGTTGGTGTTATTCTGGGGCGCCGTCTGCTGCTGGGACACCCTTTCTCTGGTACTGTCTCCCAGGTGCACAAATCCTTGTTGGGGAGGGGGAATGGCTGCTTCCCCTCCCCGCATCTCTGAAATCCACTGGGGAAGAACCACCACCTTTTCACCTCGGTCCTTCAAAACTGCCACAGGTGTGGAGCAGGGGTCTGCAGTACTCTGTCCTGCTGCCAGCACATGGCATGGGCTTTGGCAGGTGACTCATCATCCATAACATCCTCTGATGAAAAGTCAATTAAATCCATGCTTTCTGTGATCCATGCCTGGGGAATGAGGACAGCTTCCTCTTCTCCCAAGTCCTTGATCTGCTGTTGGACAGAAGCATTTCTCCATCCAAGCTCATCCTGTGCAGGTCAGTCAGCACTTGCTGCATCCACCATAAGACCTTCGCTTCCATAGCTGCGGGGGCAGGTTGGCAAAGCACACTATTACTCTGCTCCATTGCTGACACTTCAGCCAAGATTTCAGGACTGTCGGCTGGTATTTCCTGATAGTCCCAGGCAAAGGGAGCCCAGCCCTGGCACTGAGCAGAGTCTAGCAGCTGTCTGTAGGCCATCTCCAGCTCCCATTCCTGAACAGCCAGAAACTCCAAATCTTCCTGTGCCCAGTGCACTTCCGAGACGTTCAGTATCTCTTCGGTGAAATCCATAATTTCATCCAACCGCCACTGCAAATCACTCCCAAAGTTAGGGTCCCCTGTCAGCTTCACATACAACAATCCCAGGTTGCTGTAGCCTTCCGTTGGGCTGTCATCCGCTATCCAGGGACATGCTTGAGATACATGCCACCGGAGGGCTCTGTAGCTCTCATCCAGCTTTATCTCTGCCCAGACCAGCCTGCTTAATTCAGCTGTCTGCTTCTTGTGTGGTTTTTCTCCCAAAAACCGCACCCACAATCCATACTGCGACCAGTACCTTTCCTCGATGGAGGGGAGAACTTTTCCCTGGTGTCGCTGCTCACGGGCTAGCGCTTCCTTCCAGAGTTTGCAGCGAATAGAATCACACCATCCCAGCAGGACCTGCTCCGATACTGGTCCTCTGTGCTGTACCTGCATCTCTTGCAACCTCCTTCTGAATTCCTCATCCATGGCGGCTGGTATCTGTACCTCTCCTCTCCTCTCCTGCTATCTGTACCTCTCCTCTCCTGCTATCTGTACCTCTCCTCTCCTCTCCTGCTATCTGGACCTCTCCTCTCCTGGTATCTGTACCTCTCCTCTCCTCTCCTGCTATCTGGACCTCTCCTCTCCTGCTATCTGGACCTCTCCTGGTATCTGTACCTCTCCTCTCCTGGTATCTGTACCTCTCCTCTCCTGCTATCTGGACCTCTCCTGGTATCTGTACCTCTCCTCTCCTGGTATCTGTACCTCTCCTCTCCTGCTATCTGGACCTCTCCTGGTATCTGGACCTCTCCTCTCCTGGTATCTGGACCTCTCCTCTCCTGGTATCTGGACCTTGGATCCAGGTGGAAGTTTGGATGTCCCAGACTGCAGGAAGCGTCCCACTGCTGCCACCAATGTCACGGAACCCCACTGCACTCCGCTTGAGTGCTTCCGTCAGCACACTGCTTCGTCCAGTCTGGACTTTCAGATATTACAGCCCATATATTGTAACTAAGAACCAGGCGAGACTAGCTCAGTTACAAAACTGCAACATGGAATCCTTTATGGGACAAGAAATAGAGGCTTTTATACATTTGAGAAGAACATTCCTGCCTCCTGATCATATTTCCCTAATAATGCAACTGTAACCAGAAACATAAACTAACATGAGCTAATTAATCATTTAACCAGCCAATGTGACTCAGATATGACCTTTCAGGGTAGACTTGTCGTCTTCTAGCTCAGAAGACACAACACACATTATTATAAATATAAACACAGAACTCCTTCTCACAATAGTAGGAGCTCCATGTGACGGATCCTATCCCACACTCCACTGAATCAGACAGATATAATATTATAGCTGCAGTAAATACAAGTCTAGTCGATAATAGCTTGTAGAATCTTGACTGCTTTATTGGACAGAACACAGCCTTTTTATACACATTTAACACAAGGGGTTAGATAACGAGGTAGGGCTGACTCATGGACACTCCCCCCTCCCCTCTAGCAAAAACTTAAAAGACAATAATATAATTAACATGTTAATTAACACAACACTTAAGGCAGACCTGGTGACCAGACAGTTCGTCTCTGCAGGTTAATGTGATCAGCTCTTTCAAGAATCATGTATTGGGCAAGTTCAAAAAAAATAAAAGATTAATATAGAAATACCAAATAACAGGGTGAATGTGGACAGAAAAAGGTCCTTGCAGCCAGTGTCCGCGACAGTGCCCCCCCCGTCCCATAGTCCGGCAGACCCAACTAGATCCACCACGGGTCAGCTTGGGGCTGTCCGGGAGAGTTTTATAGTTCCGTTTGCCGGGAAAGTCCATCAGCATTCCCATTCTGCTTTCCTGGCCGATACTGTATGGTAAAATTGTAGGGCTGCAGTGCCAAGCTCCATCGTAACAAACGTCCATTATCCCCGGAGACCCGATTAAGCCAGATTAATGGATTGTGGTCAGGGAGCACCGTAAAAGATCGTCCGTAGAGATAAGGTTGGAATTTCTTGAGAGCCCACACCAGCGCCAAACACTCCTTCTCCACGGCTGCATAACCGACTTCCCTGGGTAGCAGCTTCCGACTGATGTAGGCCACTGGGTGCTCACCGCCATCAGGTCCTACTTGGCTCAGTACTGCCCCCAGACCGAATGTAGAGGCATCTGTGTGGACACAAAAACGTTTGGTTGGGTCAGGGGCAGCTAGAACAGGAGCTGAAGTTAGTGCATTCTTTAATTGTTGGAAGGCAGCTTCACACTCAGGGGACCACAGTACCTGTCGGGGAAGGTGCTTCTTAGTCAGGTCTGTCAGGGGCTTAGCGATGGAACTATATTGCGGGACAAATTTCCTATAGTACCCAGCTGTGCCGAGGAACGCCAGGACCTGGGTTTTAGTACGGGGGGTTGGCCACTTGGCAACGGCCTCAATCTTAGCAGGCTCAGGTCGTTGTTGTCCACTGCCTACTCGATGTCCAAGGTACTGTACCTCGGACATCCCTATGCTGCATTTCTCTGGCTTAAGGGTTAGTCCTGCAGCTTTGATGCGGTCTAACACAACACCCAGGTGAACCAGATGGTCCTCCCAGGTATCACTGTAGATCGCAATGTCATCCAGGTATGCACAAGCATAGTCCTGGAGGCCATCGAGGAGTTGGTCTACCATCCTCTGGAAAGTCGCCGGTGCATTCTTCATCCCAAATGGCATTACTTTAGACTGGTATAAGCCAAATGGGGTAATGAACGCCGATTTCGGAATAGATTCCGCATCCAGAGGAATTTGCCAGTATCCTTTGCATAGGTCAAGGGTTGTCAGGAATTTTCCCCGAGCAATGCGATCTAACAGATCATCGACCCGGGGCATAGGGTAAGCATCAGTGGTGGTGCACTCATTTAATCTGCGGTAGTCTACACAGAAGCGAGTTGTGCCATCCCGCTTCGGTACAAGGACCACCGGGGAAGCCCAGGGGCTGCTGGATGGCTCAATGACTCCCAATTCAAGCATCTCCTTAATCTCATGACGCATCCCCTCTCTCACTGCGTCAGGTATCCGGTAAGCTGCCTGTCTTAGTGGCAGTTGTGGAGAACATTTCCCTTCTCTGACTAAGGACCTGTCTACCTTGTTCTCTCTGCGTCGGCCCTAGCTGGTCGTCAAGCTTTATCATCTCTATCCCTGCAGTAATTCTATTTAGCTCCGGGAGCACCAGCAGGGGAAGATTCTCAGAATCTTCCACAGCTGGAGCACATATAGCGGCTACCTCTCCTGATCTTTCCCAGTATGCTTTCAACATGTTCACATGAAAGGTCCGTCGGACTCTTTCATCCGAACATTTAGCCACTAGGTAGGTTGTGTCACAGAGCTTTGCCACAACCCGGTAAGGTCCCTGCCAAGTGGCCTGTAACTTGTCCTGCTTGGTTGGTCTGAGGGCAAGAACCTTCTGCCCAACCTCCAGAGTGCGGTTCCGAGCAGTACGATCGTACCATTGTTTCTGCCGCCTTTGGGCAGCCCAAAGGTTCTCCTGGACAGTGTCCGTGAGCTCCTTCAGTCTGTCCCTAAACTCAAGAACGTATGCTACGATAGAGGACCCTTGGGGATCAATTCCCCCTTCCCAGTGGGCTCTGACTAGATCTAGGGGCCCCCTCACCCGCCTCCCATACAGTATCTCAAATGGGGAGAACCCGGTAAATTCCTGCGGCACCTCCCGATAAGCGAAGAGAAGGTGTGGCAGATATCTCTCCCAATCCCTGTGAGAGGTTGCAAATGTCCTAAGCAGCTGTTTCAGTGTTCCATTGAACCTCTCACACAGTCCGTTGGTCTGGGGGTGATAGGGAGAGCTCTGTAGGGGCTTTATCCCACACAGCCTCCATAACTGCTGAGTGAGCTCAGCAGTGAACTGGGTCCCCTGGTCAGAGATGATTTCCCGAGGGAAACCCACCCTGGCAAAGATCCGGAGCAAAGCATCAGCCACAGTTTCTGCATGGATATTTGCCAGGGGAATGGCCTCCGGGTACCGGGTGGCATAATCCACCACAGTAAGGATATATCTCTTCCCAGAAGGACTAGGTCTGGGCAATGGTCCAACCAGGTCTACGGCAACACGGCTAAAGGGTTCATCAATGATCGGTAAAGGGTGTAGGGGAGCTTTCAGCGGGCCCCCATGCTTACCCACCCGCTGGCATGTGTCACAGGTCCGGCAATACTGTCGGACATCCCCTGTAATCCCCGGCCAAAAAAACGACTGAGTCAGACGGTGGAGGGTCCGGGACATCCCCAGGTGTCCGGCTAAGGGTATGTCATGCCCAATGCGCAGCAGGTCATGACGATATTTCTGCGGCACAACCAGCTGCCGCTTGGGTGGATAGGAGGCTGTCTTTCCCTCAGTAACCCGATAGAGTAATCCCTGGACCCACTCTATTCGCTCCCTCTCCAACCCCCCAGGGTCCAATCCTGCTCTTTCCCTATAGCTAGCTAAGGAAGGGTCGCTTCCTGTGAGACGGCTGACCAGGAGCGTGACCCAATCTGCTTTATTGACACCTTGGAGACCACATTGACGCTCAAACATTTGCAGGTAAACATCCATCTCATCTTCACCATCTTGAAACATGCGGAAGGCGGCATAGGGTAGCTTTTTGCGGGCCGCTGGAGCTTCCCGGTTGAACATAACTGACGCTCCTTGGTCCCGCTGGAGTTCAGCCATTCGCAGCTGGGACACCTCTGTTAACACTTGACTGATAACCTCCTGCGGGGGGTGAGTACCATACAAGGCCAGTCGCCACTGGACGTCACGCTGGAACTTTGCCGCCTCTGAGGTATCTGCTGGTGGGTTACTGGCCTGGTCAATCTCCATTAGTTCGGTGATGAGAGTCGCTTTGGATTTGTTGCTGGAGACTTTTCCACGGGCTTCCAAGAGATCCTTCAAGGTGCTGCGCTTGAGTCTGGCGTAGTGATGTTCCATCTGCTGTTAGGAGCAGGGGGTCCCGGTGGTGATTTGGGTGTGCCTAGGCAAGAGGAAGCATCCCAGAGCTTGCCACCAATTGTGACGGATCCTATCCCACACTCCACTGAGTGCCTCCGTCAATAACACCGCTTCCTCCAGTATGACCATCAGACAGATATAATATTATAGCTGCAGTAAATACAAGTCTAGTCGATAATAGCTTGTAGAATCTTGACTGCTTTATTGGGCAGAACACAGCCTTTTTATACACATTTAACACAAGGGGTTAGATAACGAGGTAGGGCTGACTCATGGACACTCCCCCCTCCCCTCTAGCAAAAACTTAAAAGACAATAATATAATTAACATGTTAATTAACACAACACTTAAGGCAGACCTGGTGACCAGACAGTTCGTCTCTGCAGGTTAATGTGATCAGCTCTTTCAAGAATCATGTATTGGGCAAGTTCAAAAAAAATAAAAGATTAATATAGAAATACCAAATAACAGGGTGAATGTGGACAGAAAAAGGTCCTTGCAGCCAGTGTCCGCGACACTCCAGTATCAGACGGAGCGGCTCCTCCATTGCACAGAGGACAATGTGATCAGATCTCTCAATTAACATGGTGAGTTCAGAATCAAACAAACCAGAATATTCTTTATACACATCCTGGGAGATATTGGGGAGAAATATCCCTGTCCCATCTGAAGTAATCTAAACCACATTTTCAATATCCATTAAGTAGCTGTTCATCCTTTTCTTGGTCACCCTGCGCCCCATATAGACACAGGGAGACTTATACATAAGAGGGGCCTGGGGAGCTGAAACAAGGGTTTCCCAACCTCTCCAAGGGATTCTGGGTTCCATGGTGTCACGGGCATGGCCAGAGCGGAGGCTGTTGGAGAGGACTGTGTGCAAGCCTGTTGCCCACCGATTATGGGCCCTAGCATTTGAGGTGAATGAGAAATCCAGTCTGAACTGTATTAATCGGACTCAGTCATGTATATATTGTATGGGGACTCCTTACTGTATATTTGTGTCCCTGAAGAGGGAGGGGGGATTCCTCCAGCAGCCCCCTGCTGATAAGACTGATTCATTCTGCTGGGACACATCCTGTGAGGAGATGCTGGTGTTATCAACATGTGTTTATGTTAATTGAGAGAGCTGATCACATTAGCCACCAGCCCTGGCTAATAGACGAATGGTCTAGGCTGAGGAGGGGGGAGATTGTTGTTTGTATTGTTAATTGTATTAATGTGTGAAGCTCGGTGCCCACAAGACTGTCATCTGGTCTGGGTACATTTTGTAGTAAATTAGGTCATGTTAATTAGGTTAGCTTTGAGTCATCCCTGCTGTATAAAGATCTGTGAGATCTCAAAATAAAGAGCAGTTCTGATGTACTCCAAGACTGGTGTTGTCTAGTTCTTGGGGGTTCCTATAGCCAGATCCATTGGACTCGTGTTCCAGAACTTAGGAAGCGGTATATGACGGAAGCACTCAAGCGGAGTGTGGGGCGTTCCGTGACATTGGTGGCAAGCAGCGGGAAAGCTTCCTGAGGTCTGAAGTCTGGGACATCCAAACCTCCAACTGGATCCAAGATCAGCATAGCAGACTTCAGTCACCCCAGCGGAGATATGGACCTGGCATCAGAATTCCCGGGGCTGCTGCGGATCATCCTTTCAACGTACACCAGGACTGTGTCTGAGGATGAATACCTGGAGCTTAGACAGCAAATTCGGGTGGAGCTCTGGATTGCAGCCCTCCGTCTCGCTGGTATAAAACAGGGCAAGTGCTTTCCAACCCAAGAGCAACGGGCCAGTGACCAACGGGCATTGCGGATGGCATTCCTGGGAGAGCAGCCCCAGGAGCAATGAGTGACTGAGTTGGACAGGTTGGTCCAGCAGGAGATAGAGCTGGACAATCGTTATCGGGCTCTGCAATGGCACGCAGAGGAGGGATATTTAGGTGAGACAACAGAATGCTCTCCGGAGGGATATGACTTTGGCGGCCCTGGATTGCTGTGGGAGAACCTTACAGATCTTTTTATGTTTGGCGATGAGGGGGAACCTGACCTTGAGGACATGAGAGACTATAGAGAGTCTATGCTCGGTCTTGCAGGGGTCTCAGAGCTCAAACCTGATCTGGACCATTTGCTAAGGAAGGAACAGCATCTGGAAAGGGCATACAGGGAACTGCTAGAACAAGTTCAGCAGCATGCCAGAGAATCGGCAGTGGAAAATCCGGAGATTGCCGTCCCCAAACCTGAAGTGCTGACAACAGGGCAGAGCTCTGCTAACCTCTGTCCAGAAATGATAACATCTTCTGGGTTCCATGGACAGGAGATGGTGAACCCCTATTCCCCGACATCAGTTGCAGAGACATGGGATTTGATAGACTTTTCTGCTGAGGAAGAACAACCTGATGAGCCTCCAGCAGAAGAGCTGCTATCAGGGCCAAAGTTCACTGTGTTCTGCCCAGCACCAACAGTGGCTTCGGCCTTCTTGAGAGAAGAGGTAGTCGGCCTTTCTCCCACAACACTGACAGGGACATGTGATTTTCTGCCAGCAGCATCTATGGAGTTAAAACAAACTTCTCCAGCTGAAGATCTGGTAACTGAACAGAGGGTCCAAGACCTCTGTCCCACACTTTTACCACTTCCAGAGACTGGGGATTTAATAGACATTTCTGTAGAGGAGGAACCACCTAGCAAACCCCCAGCAGAAGTGCTGGCAACCGGACAGAGGGTCCAAGACCTCTGCCCCACACCTGCAGCAATTGTGGAGGCTCAGGGTGAGAAGATGGCAATCACTTCCCAGCAGCAGATACAGGGGGAGAAGGGAGAGGAGGTGTGTGTTGTCCCTCCCCAACAGTTGGCCAGGGTGGAGGAAGTGGGCTTTCCTCCCCAGCAAAGATCCGTGTACCTGGGAGACAGGACCATCGACATGTCGTCCCAGCAGCCAGATGAGGGAATGGAAAAGGAAGCAGCCGGCTCACCTCCCCAATGGCAGCTACACAGTTTGGGAGTGGAGGAAGCCAGCTGCCTGCCCCAACAGTTAGCCGGAGCGGAGGATGCGGAGTCCCCAGCAGAAGTGCTGGCAACAGGGCAGAGTGCTACCAACCTCTGCCCAGCACCGGCAACAACTACAGAGTTCCAGGGAGGCGGGGCAGTCGGCCTCCCTCTCCAACAGTTAGCCGGAACAGATGGTGTGGGGTTTCCAGCAGAAGGGCTGGCAACAGGGCCGAGTACTGCTGGACTCTGCCCTCAACTAACAGAGAATGGATTTCCTGTGAAGGTGGATGGGACTTCAGTCTTCACCTGTATACCCCAGGGATGCTGGGCAGTGGGCCCAGATCCCCAACAGCAGGATGGAGTGAGCCCAGTCACCCTGTCTTCCCTCCAGCGGCAGAAAGGATTCCAGGGAGAAGAGCCAGTCCAGGCCTCTCCCCAGCGGCAGATATGTTCTCTGAGAGAGGCAGAGGATGGCTGGGTGAGTAATACTCTGTTTGGGATGATTTGTTTGGGGTACTGTGTGGGTACAGGCAGTAGAGGACTGGAACTATGGACTAACTTCGGAGTCAACCCGTCTGGGGTCTCCTCCTGTGTTAGTCTCCTGCCGAAAGGGGAGAAATGTCACGGGCATGGCCAGAGCGGAGGCTGTTGGAGAGGACTGTGTGCAAGCCTGTTGCCCACCGATTATGGGCCCTAGCATTTGAGGTGAATGAGAAATCCAGTCTGAACTGTATTAATCGGACTCAGTCATGTATATATTGTATGGGGACTCCTTACTGTATATTTGTGTCCCTGAAGAGGGAGGGGGGATTCCTCCAGCAGCCCCCTGCTGATAAGACTGATTCATTCTGCTGGGACACATCCTGTGAGGAGATGCTGGTGTTATCAACATGTGTTTATGTTAATTGAGAGAGCTGATCACATTAGCCACCAGCCCTGGCTAATAGACGAATGGTCTAGGCTGAGGAGGGGGGAGATTGTTGTTTGTATTGTTAATTGTATTAATGTGTGAAGCTCGGTGCCCACAAGACTGTCATCTGGTCTGGGTACATTTTGTAGTAAATTAGGTCATGTTAATTAGGTTAGCTTTGAGTCATCCCTGCTGTATAAAGGTCTGTGAGATCTCAAATAAAAAGTCAGTTCTGATGTACTCCAAGACTGGTGTTGTCTAGTTCTTGGGGTTCCTATAGCCAGATCCATTGGACTCGTGTTCCAGAACTTAGGAAGCGGTATATGACGGAAGCACTCAAGCGGACTGTGGGGCGTTCCGTGACACATGGGCCCCTCACCCATCACACCAGGTACCCCCCTCCTATCCTCATTCACCATGTACCAGGTACCCCTCCCTACCTCATCCACCATGTGCCAGGTACCCCTCCCTACCTCATCCACCATGTACCAGGTACCCCTCCCTTCCTCATTCACCATGTGACAAGTACCCCTCCCTTCTTCATTACCCATGTGACAAGTACCCCTCCCTTCCTCATTCACCATGTGCCAGGTACCCCTCCCTTCCTCATTACCCATGTGACAAGTACCCCTCCCTACCTCATCCACCATGTACCAGGTACCCCTCCCTTCCTCATTACCCATGTGACAAGTACCCCTCCCTTCCTCATTCACCATGTGACAAGTACCCCTCCCTTCTTCATTACCCATGTGACAAGTACCCCTCCCTACCTCATCCACCATGTACCAGGTACCCCTCCCTTCCTCATTACCCATGTGACAAGTACCCCTCCCTTCCTCATTCACCATGTGACAAGTACCCCTCCCTTCCTCATTACCCATGTGACAAGTACCCCTCCCTTCCTCATTACCCATGTGACAAGTACCCCTCCCTTCCTCATTCACCATGTGCCAGGTACCCCTCCCTTCCTCATTACCCATGTGACAAGTACCCCTCCCTACCTCATCCACCATGTACCAGGTACCCCTCCCTTCCTCATTACCCATGTGACAAGTACCCCTCCCTTCCTCATTCACCATGTGACAAGTACCCCTCCCTTCTTCATTACCCATGTGACAAGTACCCCTCCCTTCCTCATTCACCATGTGCCAGGTACCCCTCCCTTCCTCATTACCCATGTGACAAGTACCCCTCCCTTCCTCATTCACCATGTGACAAGTACCCCTCCCTTCCTCATTCACCATGTGACAAGTACCCCTCCCTTCCTCATTCACCATGTGCCAGGTACCCCTCCCTTCCTCATTACCCATGTGACAAGTACCCCCCCCTTCCTCATTCACCATGTGACAAGTACCCCTCCCCTCCTCATTACCCATGTGACAAGTACCCCTCCCCTCCTCATTCACCATGTGACAAGTACCCCTCCCTTCCTCATTCACCATGTGCCAGGTACCCCTCCCTTCCTCATTCACCATGTGACAAGTACCCCTCCCTTCCTCATTCACCATGTGCCAGGTACCCCTCCCTTCCTCATTCACCATGTGACAAGTACCCCTCCCTTCCTCATTCACCATGTGACAAGTACCCCTCCCTTCCTCATTCACCATGTGCCAGGTACCCCTCCCTTCCTCATTACCCATGTGACAAGTACCCCTCCCTTCCTCATTCACCATGTGACAAGTACCCCTCCCCTCCTCATTACCCATGTGACAAGTACCCCTCCCTTCCTCATTCACCATGTGACAAGTACCCCTCCCTTCCTCATTCACCATGTTACAAGTACCCCTCCCCTCCTCATTACCCATGTGACAAGTACCCCTCCCTTCCTCATTCACCATGTGACAAGTACCCCTCCCTTCCATATTCACCATGTGACAAGTACCCCTCCCTTCCTCATTCACCATGTGACAAGTACCCCTCCCTTCCTCATTCACCATGTGACAAGTACCCCTCCCTACCTCATTCACCATGTGCCAGGTACCCCTCCCTTCCTCATTACCCATGTGACAAGTACCCCTCCCTTCCTCATTCACCATGTGCCAGGTACCCCTCCCTTCCTCATTACCCATGTGACAAGTACCCCTCCCTTCCTCATTCACCATGTGACAAGTACCCCTCCCTTCCTCATTCACCATGTGACAAGTACCCCTCCCTTCCTCATTCACCATGTGACAAGTACCCCTCCCTACCTCATTCACCATGTGCCAGGTACCCCTCCCTTCCTCATTACCCATGTGACAAGTACCCCTCCCTTCCTCATTCACCATGTGCCAGGTACCCCTCCCTTCCTCATTACCCATGTGACAAGTACCCCTCCCTTCCTCATTACCCATGTGACAAGTACCCCTCCCTTCCTCATTCACCATGTGACAAGTACCCCTCCCTTCCTCATTCACCATGTGACAAGTACCCCTCCCTTCCTCATTCACCATGTGACAAGTACCCCTCCCCTCCTCATTACCCATGTGACAAGTACCCCTCCCCTCCTCATTACCCATGTGACAAGTACCCCTCCCTTCCTCATTACCCATGTGACAAGTACCCCTCCCTTCCTCATTACCCATGTGACAAGTACCCCTCCCTTCCTCATTCACCATGTGACAAGTACCCCTCCCTTCCTCATTCACCATGTGACAAGTACCCCTCCCTTCCTCATTACCCATGTGACAAGTACCCCTCCCTTCCTCATTCCCTTGTCAGGAACCCTTCCCCCCACGCCATGTCTCCTCCTCCCAGCAGGTACCAACACATGAAACCAACCAATAAACTTCTCTGATTGGTCACCTCATTTCTCTGAAGAAAACACAGTTGTAGCACAAATTGTAAAGTAGGCAAAAGATGACCAAGAAGTGCAATCTAAATTAATGATTGAAAAAATGTTAGAGAATAATCCGAATGAAACAACAAATACCTTCTGAAAAGATCACAAAACACAAAACACCCGATTTCTCCGTATTCCTGATTCCAGGCCGGAATCTGATTGGTGGTTGGGAGGAACATGTGACACATTGATGCATCATCGTCCTGTAGGTGACAGATGGGGAGGGGCCTGCAGGGGGGCGTGTCTGGGAATTCTTATTCTGCACCAGTCGGGGGTTCCCAGATAATAGACTGAAGAAGGAGCGGCAGGCCGGGCTCTCTGCGGGGGAGGGACCACCCATGTGTTTAGATGAATGATGTCATATTTCTGAAATGGCAGGTCCAATCAGGAGCTGAACCAGAAACCTAAATCTATGGAGATCACATTCCTGAGGAGGGGAAGTACAACGATTGCGCCCCCTGGTGGCTCAGGTAGGTGCGGTCACTTACAATGTCGTATCTGATATAATCACCGTTTGGTTGTTTTGTCTTCGATTGTGTGTGTGTATATAATGTATATGTGTGTGTGTATATATAATGTATATGTGTGTATATAATGTATATGTGTGTGTGTATATAATGTATATGTGTGTGTGTATAATGTATATGTGTATATATATAATGTATATGTGTGTGTGTATATATAATGTATATGTGTGTATATATAATGTATATGTGTGTATATATAATGTATATGTGTGTATATGTGTGTGTATATATATATATAATGTATATGTGTGTGTGTGTATATATAATGTATATGTGTGTGTGTATATAATGTATATGTGTGTGTATAATGTATATGTGTATATATAATGTATATGTGTGTATATAATGTATATGTGTGTATATAATGTATATGTGTGTGTGTATATAATGTATATGTGTGTGTATATAATGTATATGTGTGTATATAATGTATATGTGTGTGTGTATATAATGTATATGTGTGTATATAATGTATATGTGTGTATATAATGTATATGTGTGTGTGTATATAATGTATATGTGTGTATATATAATGTATATGTGTGTATATAATGTATATGTGTGTATATATAATGTATATGTGTGTGTGTATATAATGTATATGTGTGTATATATAATGTATATGTGTGTGTATATAATGTATATGTGTGTATATAATGTATATGTGTGTGTGTATATAATGTATATGTGTGTATATATAATGTATATGTGTGTATATGTGTGTGTATATATATATATAATGTATATGTGTGTGTGTATATATAATGTATATGTGTGTGTGTATATAATGTATATGTGTGTGTGTATAATGTATATGTGTATATATAATGTATATGTGTGTGTGTATATAATGTATATGTGTGTATATAATGTATATGTGTGTGTGTATATAATGTATATGTGTGTGTATATAATGTATATGTGTGTGTATATAATGTATATGTGTGTGTATATATATAATGTATGTGTGTGTGTATAATGTATATGTGTGTGTATATATATAATGTATGTGTGTGTATATAATGTATATGTGTGTGTATATATATAATGTATGTGTGTGTGTATAATGTATATGTGTGTGTATATATATAATGTATATGTGTGTGTGTGTATATATATATATAATGTATATGTGTGTGTGTATATATATATAATGTATATGTGTGTGTGTGTATATATATATATATAATGTATATGTGTGTGTGTGTATATATATATATATATATAATGTATATGTGTGTGTGTGTATATATATATATAATGTATATGTGTGTGTATATATATATATATATAAAATGTACACTACCGTTCAAAAGTTTGGGGTCACATTGAAATGTCCTTATTTTTGAAGGAAAAGCACTGTACTTTTAAATGAAGCTAACTTTAAACTAGTCCTAACTTTAAACAAATATACTCTATACATTGCTAATGTGGTAAATGACTATTCTAACTGCAAATGTCTAGTTTTTGGTGCAATATCTACATAGGTGTATAGAGGCCCATTTCCAGCAACTATCACTCCAGTGTTCTAATGGTACAATGTGTTTGCTCATTGGCTCAGAAGGCTAATTGATGATTAGCAAACCCTTGTGCAATCATGTTCACACATCTAAAAACAGTCTAGCTCCTTCCAGAAGCTACAAAACTGACCTTCCTGTGAGCAGATTGAGTTTCTGGAGCATCACATTTGTGGGGTCAATTAAACGCTCAAAATGGCCAGAAAAAGAGAACTTTCATCTGAAACTCGACAGTCTATTCTTGTTCTTAGAAATGAAGGCTATTCCATGCGAGAAATTGCAAAGAAATTGAAGATTTCCTACAACGGTGTGTACTACTCCCTTCAGAGGACAGCACAAACAGGCTCTAACCAGAGTAGAAAAAGAAGTGGGAGGCCGCGTTGCACAACTAAGCAAGAAGATAAGCACAATAGAGTCTCTAGTTTGAGAAACAGACGCCTCACAGGTCCCCAACTGGCATCTTCATTAAATAGTACCCGCAAAACACCAGTGTCAACATCTACAGTGAAGAGGCGGCTGCGGGATTTTGGGCTTCAGGGCAGAGTGGCAAAGAAAAAGCCATATCTGAGACTGGCCAATAAAAGAAAAAGATTAAGATGGGCAAAAGAACACAGACATTGGACAGAGGAAGACTGGAAAAAAGTGTTGTGGACGGATGCCAAAGGTGTGCAATGCTGTAATTGCTGCAAAAGGAGGATTCTTTGATAAAAGCAAAGTTTGATGTAAAAACAATGTTATTTCAAATACAAATCATTATTTCTAACCTTGTCAATGTCTTGACTCTATTTTCTATTCATTTCACAACGTATGGTGGTGAATAAGTGTGACTTTTCATGGAAAACACAAAATTGTTTGGGTGACCCCAAACTTTTGAACGGTAGTGTATATGTGTGTATATAATGTATATGTGTGTGTATATAATGTATATGTGTGTGTATATAATGTATATGTGTGTGTATAATGTATATGTGTATATATAATGTATATGTGTGTATATAATGTATATGTGTGTGTATATAATGTATATGTGTGTATATATAATGTATATGTGTGTATATATAATGTATATGTGTGTATATATAATGTATATGTGTGTATATATAATGTATATGTGTATATATAATGTATGTGTGTGTATATAATGTATATGTGTGTGTATATAATGTATATGTGTGTATATATAATGTATATGTGTGTATATATAATGTATATGTGTGTATATAATGTATATGTGTGTATATAATGTATATGTGTGTGTATATAATGTATATGTGTATATATATAATGTATATGTGTGTATATATATAATGTATATGTGTGTGTGTGTATATAATGTATATGTGTGTATATAAGGTATATGTGTGTATATAATGTATATGTGTGTATATATATAATGTATATGTGTGTGTGTATATATAATGTATATGTGTGTGTATATAATGTATATGTGTATATATATATAATGTATATGTGTGTGTGTATATATAATGTATATGTGTGTGTATATAATGTATATGTGTATATATATAATGTATATGTGTGTATATAATGTATATGTGTGTATATAAGGTATATGTGTGTATATATAATGTATATGTGTGTGTATATATATATATATATATATATATATATATATATATATATATAATGTATATGTGTGTATATATAATGTATATGTGTGTATATAATGTATATGTGTGTGTATATAATGTATATGTGTATATATAATGTATATGTGTGTGTGTGTATATAATGTATATGTGTGTATATAAGGTATATGTGTGTATATAATGTATATGTGTGTATATAATGTATATGTGTGTATATATATAATGTATATGTGTGTGTGTATATATAATGTATATGTGTGTGTATATAATGTATATGTGTATATATATATAATGTATATGTGTGTGTGTATATATAATGTATATGTGTGTGTATATAATGTATATGTGTATATATATAATGTATATGTGTGTATATAATGTATATGTGTGTATATAAGGTATATGTGTGTATATATAATGTATATGTGTGTGTATATATATATATATATATATATATATATATATATAATGTATATGTGTGTATATATAATGTATATGTGTGTGTATATATAATGTATATGTGTGTGTATATAATGTATATGTGTATATATATAATGTATATGTGTGTATATATATAATGTATATGTGTGTGTGTATATATAATGTATATGTGTGTGTATATATAATGTATATGTGTATATATATAATGTATATGTGTGTGTGTGTGTATATAATGTATATGTGTGTATATAAGGTATATGTGTGTATATATAATGTATATGTGTGTGTATATATAATGTATATGTGTATATATATAATGTATATGTGTGTGTGTGTGTATATAAGGTATATGTGTGTATATAATGTATATGTGTGTATATAATGTATATGTGTGTATATAATGTATATGTGTGTATATATATATTTATTATTATTACACACAGGAAGCTGAGAATGTATCGCTCGCCTGATACTTTGTAATCGCCTGTATTTCCTGTCCGATAATGAAGAGCGGATTGAAGCGTGACATCATCGCTGATTGTGACACTCCCACTGCTGCAATGTATGTGTGTATATAATGTATGTGTGTGTATATATATAATGTATATGTGTGTGTATATATATAATGTATATGTGTGTATATAATGTATGTGTGTGTATATATATAATGTATATGTGTGTGTATATATATAATGTATATGTGTGTATATAATGTATGTGTGTGTATATATATAATGTATATGTGTGTGTATATATATAATGTATATGTGTGTATATAATGTATATGTGTGTATATATATAATGTATATGTGTGTATATATAATGTATGTGTGTGTATATATAATGTATATGTGTATATATAATGTATATGTGTGTATATATAATGTATGTGTGTGTATATAATGTATATGTGTGTATATAATGTATATGTGTGTATATATAATGTATGTGTGTGTATATAATGTATATGTGTGTATATATAATGTATATGTGTATATATAATGTATATATGTGTATATATAATGTATATGTGTGTATATATAATGTATATGTGTATATATAATGTATATGTGTGTATATATAATGTATATGTGTGTATATAATGTATATGTGTATATATAATGTATATGTGTGTATATATAATGTATGTGTGTGTATATAATGTATATGTGTGTATATATAATGTATATGTGTATATATAATGTATATATGTGTATATATAATGTATATGTGTGTATATATAATGTATATGTGTATATATAATGTATATGTGTGTATATATAATGTATATGTGTATATATAATGTATATATGTGTATATATAATGTATATGTGTGTATATATAATGTATATGTGTGTATATAATGTATATGTGTATATATAATGTATATGTGTGTATATATAATGTATGTGTGTGTATATAATGTATATGTGTGTATATATAATGTATATGTGTATATATAATGTATATATGTGTATATATAATGTATATGTGTGTATATATAATGTATATGTGTATATATAATGTATATGTGTATATATAATGTATATGTGTATATATATAATGTATATGTATATATATAATGTATATGTGTGTGTGTATAATGTATATGTGTGTATATATATATATATATTAATATTACACACCCTCCCTATATACTGTATGTGAGTATTTATACTTCCTATATACACTGTGCAGCATTACTATTGTGATAACACATCAGTCGGGTAAAACTAACTTATATCACAACTAAACCGGCTCACGTTCCCTATTAGTGGGTGAACAATCCAACACATATTATATATATATGTACACACACTCCCTATATACGGTGTATATATATATATTGTGTAATACACTTACTGTACTGGAGTGCTGCCATCTAGTGGGGAGTTTGGGGTACTGCACATACAATATCCTCACTCCGAGTCCGGTGCTCCATGGGGGGGTCTGGAAGGGACAAAGCTGAGACTCTGAAATGAGGTGGGGGGGGGGAGGGGGGTTGTGGGGGGGGAGGGGAGGGGGGGTCATAAAGGATATGTTACAGTTAAACAGTTTTGCTACAAGTTGGAGAAAAAGAAGACGACGTTTTCCAGGAATTTGATTGTCCGTCTGCACCGACCCCCCACCTTCCCCTCCCCCACCCAGAACAAGGAGATCGATCGTTATCAATTCATCTGAACCCACAGAGTGTATTACAGGGACATTAGAGTGTAAGCTCCTCTGTATAGAGACTGATGTGACTGTGGGGGGAGGGGACATTAGAGTGTAAGCTCCTCTGTATAGAGACTGATGTGACTGTGGGGGGAGGGGACATTAGAGTGTAAGCTCCTCTGTACAGAGACTGATGTGACTGTGGGGGGAGGGGACATTAGAGTGTAAGCTCCTCTGTATAGAGACTGATGTGACTGTGGGGGGAGGGGACATTAGAGTGTAAGCTCCTCTGTATAGAGACTGATGTGACTGTGGGGGGAGGGGACATTAGAGTGTAAGCTCCTCTGTATAGAGACTGATGTGACTGTGGGGGAGGGGACATTAGAGTGTAAGCTCCTCTGTATAGAGACTGATGTGACTGTGGGGGAGGGGACATTAGAGTGTAAGCTCCTCTGTATAGAGACTGATGTGACTGTGGGGGAGGGGACATTAGAGTGTAAGCTCCTCTGTATAGAGACTGATGTGACTGTGGGGGGAGGGGACATTAGAGTGTAAGCTCCTCTGTATAGAGACTGATGTGACTGTGGGGGAGGGGACATTAGAGTGTAAGCTCCTCTGTATAGAGACTGATGTGACTGTGGGGGGAGGGGACATTAGAGTGTAAGCTCCTCTGTACAGAGACTGATGTGACTGTGGGGGGAGGGGACATTAGAGTGTAAGCTCCTCTGTACAGAGACTGATGTGACTGTGGGGGGAGGGGACATTAGAGTGTAAGCTCCTCTGTATAGAGACTGATGTGACTGTGGGGGGAGGGGACATTAGAGTGTAAGCTCCTCTGTATAGAGACTGATGTGACTGTGGGGGGAGGGGACATTAGAGTGTAAGCTCCTCTGTATAGAGACTGATGTGACTGTGGGGGAGGGGACATTAGAGTGTAAGCTCCTCTGTATAGAGACTGATGTGACTGTGGGGGGAGGGGACATTAGAGTGTAAGCTCCTCTGTATAGAGACTGATGTGACTGGGGGGGAGGGGACATTAGAGTGTAAGCTCCTCTGTATAGAGACTGATGTGACTGTGGGGGGAGGGGACATTAGAGTGTAAGCTCCTCTGTACAGAGACTGATGTGACTGTGGGGGGAGGGGACATTAGAGTGTAAGCTCCTCTGTATAGAGACTGATGTGACTGTGGGGGGAGGGGACATTAGAGTGTAAGCTCCTCTGTATAGAGACTGATGTGACTGTGGGGGAGGGGACATTAGAGTGTAAGCTCCTCTGTATAGAGACTGATGTGACTGTGGGGGGAGGGGACATTAGAGTGTAAGCTCCTCTGTATAGAGACTGATGTGACTGGGGGGGAGGGGACATTAGAGTGTAAGCTCCTCTGTATAGAGACTGATGTGACTGTGGGGGGAGGGGACATTAGAGTGTAAGCTCCTCTGTACAGAGACTGATGTGACTGTGGGGGGAGGGGACATTAGAGTGTAAGCTCCTCTGTATAGAGACTGATGTGACTGTGGGGGGAGGGGACATTAGAGTGTAAGCTCCTCTGTATAGAGACTGATGTGTGGGGGAGGGGACATTAGAGTGTAAGCTCCTCTGTACAGAGACTGATGTGACTGTGGGGGGAGGGGACATTAGAGTGTAAGCTCCTCTGTACAGAGACTGATGTGACTGTGGGGGAGGGGACATTAGAGTGTAAGCTCCTCTGTATAGAGACTGATGTGACTGTGGGGGAGGGGACATTAGAGTGTAAGCTCCTCTGTATAGAGACTGATGTGACTGTGGGGGAGGGGACATTAGAGTGTAAGCTCCTCTGTACAGAGACTGATGTGACTGTGGGGGAGGGGACATTAGAGTGTAAGCTCCTCTGTATAGAGACTGATGTGACTGTGGGGGAGGGGACATTAGAGTGTAAGCTCCTCTGTATAGAGACTGATGTGACTGTGGGGGGAGGGGACATTAGAGTGTAAGCTCCTCTGTACAGAGACTGATGTGACTGTGGGGGAGGGGACATTAGAGTGTAAGCTCCTCTGTATAGAGACTGATGTGACTGTGGGGGGAGGGGACATTAGAGTGTAAGCTCCTCTGTATAGAGACTGATGTGTGGGGGGAGGGGACATTAGAGTGTAAGCTCCTCTGTACAGAGACTGATGTGACTGTGGGGGAGGGGACATTAGAGTGTAAGCTCCTCTGTATAGAGACTGATGTGTGGGGGGAGGGGACATTAGAGTGTAAGCTCCTCTGTATAGAGACTGATGTGACTGTGGGGGAGGGGACATTAGAGTGTAAGCTCCTCTGTACAGAGACTGATGTGACTGTGGGGGGAGGGGACATTAGAGTGTAAGCTCCTCTGTACAGAGACTGATATGACTGTGGGGGAGGGGACATTAGAGTGTAAGCTCCTCTGTATAGAGACTGATGTGACTGTGGGGAGGGGACATTAGAGTGTAAGCTCCTCTGTATAGAGACTGATGTGACTGTGGGGGGAGGGGACATTAGAGTGTAAGCTCCTCTGTATAGAGACTGATGTGACTGTGTGGGGGGAGGGGACATTAGAGTGTAAGCTCCTCTGTATAGAGACTGATGTGACTGTGGGGGGAGGGGACATTAGAGTGTAAGCTCCTCTGTATAGAGACTGATGTGACTGTGGGGGAGGGGACATTAGAGTGTAAGCTCCTCTGTACAGAGACTGATGTGACTGTGGGGGAGGGGACATTAGAGTGTAAGCTCCTCTGTATAGAGATTGATGTGACTGTGGGGGAGGGGACATTAGAGTGTAAGCTCCTCTGTATAGAGACTGATGTGTGGGGGGGAGGGGGACATTAGAGTGTAAGCTCCTCTGTATAGAGACTGATGTGTGGGGGGAGGGGACATTAGAGTGTAAGCTCCTCTGTATAGAGACTGATGTGACTGTGGGGGGAGGGGACATTAGAGTGTAAGCTCCTCTGTATAGAGACTGATGTGACTGTGGGGGGAGGGGACATTAGAGTGTAAGCTCCTCTGTACAGAGACTGATATGACTGTGGGGGAGGGGACATTAGAGTGTAAGCTCCTCTGTACAGAGAATGATGTGACTGTGGGGGAGGGGACATTAGAGTGTAAGCTCCTCTGTATAGAGACTGATGTGACTGTGGGGGAGGGGGACATTAGAGTGTAAGCTCCTCTGTACAGAGACTGATGTGACTTTGGGGGGAGGGGACATTAGAGTGTAAGCTCCTCTGTATAGAGACTGATGTGACTGTGGGGGAGGGGACATTAGAGTGTAAGCTCCTCTGTATAGAGACTGATGTGTGGGGGAGGGGACATTTGAGTGTAAGCTCCTCTGTATAGAGACTGATGTGACTGTGGGGGAGGGGACATTAGAGTGTAAGCTCCTCTGTACAGAGACTGATGTGACTGTGGGGGAGGGGACATTAGAGTGTAAGCTCCTCTGTATAGAGACTGATGTGACTGTGGGGGGAGGGGACATTAGAGTGTAAGCTCCTCTGTATAGAGACTGATGTGACTGTGGGGGAGGGGACATTAGAGTGTAAGCTCCTCTGTACAGAGACTGATGTGACTGTGGGGGAGGGGACATTAGAGTGTAAGCTCCTCTGTATAGAGATTGATGTGACTGTGGGGGAGGGGACATTAGAGTGTAAGCTCCTCTGTATAGAGACTGATGTGTGGGGGGAGGGACATTAGAGTGTAAGCTCCTCTGTATAGAGACTGATGTGTGGGGGGAGGGGACATTAGAGTGTAAGCTCCTCTGTATAGAGACTGATGTGACTGTGGGGGGAGGGGACATTAGAGTGTAAGCTCCTCTGTATAGAGACTGATGTGACTGTGGGGGGAGGGGACATTAGAGTGTAAGCTCCTCTGTACAGAGACTGATATGACTGTGGGGGAGGGGACATTAGAGTGTAAGCTCCTCTGTACAGAGAATGATGTGACTGTGGGGGAGGGGACATTAGAGTGTAAGCTCCTCTGTATAGAGACTGATGTGACTGTGGGGGGAGGGGACATTAGAGTGTAAGCTCCTCTGTATAGAGACTGATGTGACTGTGGGGGAGGGGACATTAGAGTGTAAGCTCCTCTGTATAGAGACTGATGTGTGGGGGGAGGGGACATTAGAGTGTAAGCTCCTCTGTATAGAGACTGATGTGTGGGGGGAGGGGACATTAGAGTGTAAGCTCCTCTGTACAGAGACTGATGTGACTGTGGGGGAGGGGACATTAGAGTGTAAGCTCCTCTGTATAGAGACTGATGTGTCTGTGGGGGAGGGGACATTAGAGTGTAAGCTCCTCTGTATAGAGACTGATGTGACTGTGGGGGGAGGGGGACATTAGAGTGTAAGCTCCTCTGTACAGAGACTGATGTGACTGTGGGGGAGGGGACATTAGAGTGTAAGCTCCTCTGTATAGAGACTGATGTGTGGGGGGAGGGGACATTAGAGTGTAAGCTCCTCTGTACAGAGACTGATGTGACTGTGGGGGGAGGGGACATTAGAGTGTAAGCTCCTCTGTATAGAGACTGATGTGACTGTGGGGGAGGGGACATTAGAGTGTAAGCTCCTCTGTACAGAGACTGATGTGACTGTGGGGGAGGGGACATTAGAGTGTAAGCTCCTCTGTATAGAGACTGATGTGTGGGGGGAGGGGACATTAGAGTGTAAGCTCCTCTGTATAGAGACTGATGTGACTGTGGGGGAGGGGACATTAGAGTGTAAGCTCCTCTGTATAGAGACTGATGTGTGGGGGGAGGGGACATTAGAGTGTAAGCTCCTCTGTACAGAGACTGATGTGACTGTGGGGGGAGGGGACATTAGAGTGTAAGCTCCTCTGTATAGAGACTGATGTGACTGTGGGGGGAGGGGGCATTAGAGTGTAAGCTCCTCTGTACAGAGACTGATGTGACTGTGGGGGGAGGGGACATTAGAGTGTAAGCTCCTCTGTATAGAGACTGATGTGACTGTGGGGGAGGGGACATTACAGTGTAAGCTCCTCTGTACAGAGACTGATGTGACTGTGGGGGAGGGACATTAGAGTGTAAGCTCCTCTGTATAGAGACTGATGTGTGGGGGGAGGGGACATTAGAGTGTAAGCTCCTCTGGTACAGAGACTGATGTGACTGTGGGGGGAGGGGACATTAGAGTGTAAGCTCCTCTGTATAGAGACTGATGTGACTGTGGGGGGAGGGGACATTAGAGTGTAAGCTCCTCTGTACAGAGACTGATGTGACTGTGGGGGGGAGGGGACATTAGAGTGTAAGCTCCTCTGTACAGAGACTGATGTGACTGTGGGGGGAGGGGACATTAGAGTGTAAGCTCCTCTGTATAGAGACTGATGTGACTGTGGGGGAGGGGACATTAGAGTGTAAGCTCCTCTGTATAGAGACTGATGTGGGGGGGAGGGGACATTAGAGTGTAAGCTCCTCTGTATAGAGACTGATGTGTGGGGGGGAGGGGACATTAGAGTGTAAGCTCCTCTGTATAGAGACTGATGTGACTGTGGGGGGGGAGGGGACATTAGAGTGTAAGCTCCTCTGTATAGAGACTGATGTGACTGTGGGGGAGGGACATTAGAGTGTAAGCTCCTCTGTATAGAGACTGATGTGACTGTGGGGGGAGGGGACATTAGAGTGTAAGCTCCTCTGTATAGAGACTGATGTGACTGTGGGGGAGGGGACATTAGAGTGTAAGCTCCTCTGTATAGAGACTGATGTGACTGTGGGGGAGGGGACATTAGAGTGTAAGCTCCTCTGTATAGAGACTGATGTGACTGTGGGGGGAGGGGACATTAGAGTGTAAGCTCCTCTGTATAGAGACTGATGTGACTGTGGGGGGAGGGGACATTAGAGTGTAAGCTCCTCTGTATAGAGACTGATGTGACTGTGGGGGGAGGGGACATTAGAGTGTAAGCTCCTCTGTATAGAGACTGATGTGACTGTGGGGGAGGGGACATTAGAGTGTAAGCTCCTCTGTATAGAGACTGATGTGACTGTGGGGGGAGGGGACATTAGAGTGTAAGCTCCTCTGTATAGAGATTGATGTGACTGTGGGGGAGGGGACATTAGAGTGTAAGCTCCTCTGTATAGAGACTGATGTGACTGTGGGGGAGGGGACATTAGAGTGTAAGCTCCTCTGTATAGAGACTGATGTGACTGTGGGGGGAGGGGACATTAGAGTGTAAGCTCCTCTGTACACTATAAATTGATGACAGACACGAATTAGAGAAACACGTTTTATTGGTGGTCTCACATACACGGCACAATCGTCTTTTATCACCTCGGTGAACACTTTAAAAACAAGGCAAGAAAAAATAATAAATGAACATGAAGTTCTCATTGGAGGATCTCCAGGCCGGGGGAGGGGTGGGGGGGGGTGGGGGAGGGTAGACGGGGCCCTTTAATGATACGTCTCCGGAGCCCCGCAGCAGGAAGAAGACGAACGCACATCACACACTCGTTATATTCCATTTATATTTCTATATAGAAAATAGATCATATATAGGGGGAGTGGGGGAGGGGCAGACATTTAATAATAGTACAAATCTATGCAGAGAGTCCTCTAGGCGGGGGAGGTGCTGTAGGCGGGGGAGGGGCTGTAGGCGGGGGAGGGGCGGTATACAGTAGTAGCACACAGAATCAGACATGCGCTGATCGATTAGTAGGGTCTGTGGGGGAGGGGCGTATGTGCGGCGTTTCCGGGGATTGCACAGATCATCACCGTGGTGACCGATCGGGGGATGGGTGAGTGAGGTTCCCGCCGAGGTCACGCCGGGCTGTTACTGAAGCTAGAAGCGGACGCACACACGACTAAGAAACGCATTGATTATCACTGCACGTTATATCAGGGGGGCGGGGCCTGGCGGGGGGACTCCACGCCGCGCCTTCACAGCTCACAGATGGAAGTCCGAGTCACAAAGTTGTTCCCGAAGTGAAGGATGCTGCGGCAAACCTCCGCCGATCGTTTCTGGAGTCCTGCAAAATGGAGGGGGAGGGGTTAATAAAGCCAAACTCCGCCCAACACACTGAGATGTTAACCCCCTCCCCCTCATATACATATCCCCTCCCCCTCATATACATACCCCCTCCCCCTCATATACATATCTATCCCCTCCCCCTCATATACATACCCCCTCCCCCTCATATACATATCCCCTCCCCCTCATACACATACCCCTCCCCCTCATATACATATCCCCTCCCCCTCATATACATACCCCCTCCCCCT